>NC_064638.1:303221273-303524303 GCF_023864345.2 Schistocerca serialis cubense
TCTCCATGAAGCTGGGCTACGGTCCCGCACACCGTTAGGCCGTCTTCCGCTCACGCCCCAACATCGTGCAGCCCGCCTCCAGTGGTGTCGCGACAGGCGTGAATGGAGGGACGAATGGAGACGTGTCGTCTTCAGCTATGAGAGTCGCTTCTGCCTTGGTGCCAATGATGGTCGTATGCGTGTTTGGCGCCGTGCAGGTGAGCTCCACAATCAGGACTGCATACGACCGCGGCACACAGGGCCAACACCCGGCATCATGGTGTGGGGAGCGATCTCCTACACTGGCCGTACACCACTGGTGATCGTCGAGGGGACACTGAATAGTGCACGGTACATCCAAACCGTCATCGAACCCATCGTTCTACCATTCCTAGACTGGCAAGGGAACTTGCTGTTCCAACAGGACAATGCACGTCCGCATGTATCCCGTGCCACCCAACGTGCTCTAGAAGGTGTAAGTCAACTACCCTGGCCAGCAAGATCTCCGGATCTGTCCTCCATTGAGCATGTTTGGGACTGGATGAAGCATCGTCTCACGCGGTCTGCACGTCCAGCACGAACCCTGGTCCAACTGAGGCGCCAGGTGGAAATGGCATGGCAAGCCGTTCCACAGGACTACATCCAGCATCTCTACGATCGTCTCCATGGGAGAATAGCAGCCTGCATTGCTGCGAAAGGTGGATATACACTGTACTATGCCGACATTGTGCATGCTCTGTTGCCTGTGTCTATGTGCCTGTGGTTCTGTCAGTGTGATCATGTGATGTATCTAACCCCAGGAATGTGTCAATAAAGTTTCCCCTTTCTGGGACAATGAATTCACGGTGTTCTTATTTCAATTTCCAGGAGTGTATTTAAGTAATTATTTTGTAAAATTTGCTCTAAATTCTGGTGTACTTTTATAAAACTACATACGAGAAATAGGCATAAAGTCTTATCACATTGAAAACATAGTAATTTTTGCTAATTTCCTGTCTGCAGATCAGAACAGGTTGAAATAGACGTGCCACAACACCGTAACACGACGCTAGACTAGACCATCGATGAAGAGAAATATTCAAAGGTAAGCCATTTTCTGCACTTAAAAGGGGCGAACTGCTTAAAAGCCCATGCTGAGTTTGTGGATATGTACACCTACAACGCACCGTGTCCTAACATAGTGGTGAGTTGGTACAGACACTGCGAGTACGATCAGAAAAGTCTGAAAGGCGAAGAATGAAGTTGCAGACCATCTCTCTGTAAAGAACCAGGTGTCACAGTACATGTCGCGGCCACGGTACTGAGAGATCGGCGTATAGCCATCGATGCGATAGTGCGGAAGGTGAAAATCACTCACGAATCGTTATTCAGTACCTTGCACGACATTTTGAATCGGGCAGACATCTGAACCGGCAGGATGCCGCTGCAGTCCAAATCCGTTAACAAACCACCCCGAATCTTACACCAGTGTTAGGGAAACTCAGATGAGTCTTTATTTGCCTAATCACGACCGACGAGTGCTGGATGTGGACAAGACATCACTAGAGTATACTTCCCTAATGAGGCGCTGTGGGAAGACGTCCAAGGAGGCGCCTTTGCACCATGAAAACTCCCTATCTCATGCTGCTGCTTTATGCTATCTAATTTTGATGCAATGCGCGTATTCGCTCTACGTAGTACGCAATATCTTCTTCCTCTTTCCTCACATGAAGGAACCATTGCATAGTAGACATCGTATCCAAGTTGGAACCGTTCCTGAGCAGCTGAACGGAGATTTCTAGACCCAAGTTCTTCATCAATGCACCCATCGTTGGGGAATATGTGTCCCGTCGAAGGGTGAAGGCCTAGCACAGGCAACATGTTTCCAACACGAATTTTTCGAGGTGATAAGTAAAACTTGATTATTACCCCAAAAACATTTCTGGTTGCATAGGACGTTAGAGTAAACTCTTCCTCGATAGCTGAATTCCAGTTCTTATTAATGACGCATCATGTGATCAAGGCTTTGGCCGATTTTCAAAATACTATGTACCCTATTACTCTTGTTCTTTTGATTTGATTTATCGATACTGGTGGAACTAAAGTAGCTATAACTCTTCACTTTAAAGGTTTCTTCATTTTTGTGACCATAGTGTCGGTATTTTCTTTACAGCTATTGATGGTATTTCAAACCTGTCAATGCGACTACAACCAAATACACTTCGTTTTATTGGTATAGAACATCATGTTTGTTGACATTTTATATCTGACATTAGGACACATTAGAAACTGACGTTTGCTTTCACATTTATAAGGTATTTTCTCGTTTGTCATCGCTGTTTGTTGTCGAAATTTACATTGCGGTGCAGGTGGACAAAATAATACGAACACCACGCATCTCGTTGCCAGTTGGCACCACTGCAACGCAGTAAACGTAACAAAGGAGCAGCAGTGCGCTGTTACGTGCTATGTCTTGTAGGATCCATTTCAGTATTCTGCGACGGTTAACTTAAGCTATCAGTGAAATGTGTGACCTCTCTTCTAAAGTCTGAGGGCAACTCGTTCGTGCGCGGTTAGGTGGAGCGTCTGTGACGGAGACGGCTGGACTGTAACGTTTCATGAACGCAGTGTGCGCGGTAATAACAGCAGACAGAAAACATTATAAAATATCACTGGCGAAGAGGAATAATGGGTGAAAGCTGAAGTTAACAGACATAGACCGACGAGCATTGAGCATTGAAAAAGATTGTGGCCAGACAACACGAAACGAACACGTCAAAAGTGACTGCAGAATTAAACTCTCACTTATACTGTTTCGACTCAAATAGTGCGAAGGGTGCCTCATAAAGGTAACATTCACGGAAGGTGGCAGTTGGGAAGCCACCGAAAACCTGTAAAGTTGGGTCATGATCGTAAAACCTAGACACTTCATGACTGGAGGAATGTGGCATGGTCTGATGAACCAACGTTTTCATTGTTTCCTACAAACGGCCCGGTTTATATACTTAGGGGGAACCTCAAAAGAACCTACAATCCAGCTTTCCTGCCTCCAGTCAAGTATGAGGAAAGTTCCGTTATGATATGACGGTATTCAGCTCGTCCTCCCAGGGTCACTGGATGGATTACTACAAACAAGTATGTTGACACCTGGCAAAATGCGAGTATCTCGACAACATCGGTACTTACTATGACTAGCATATTGCTGCCAAACACTGCACCTGTGCATTGTGTATTCAAACGGGGACGTAGAAACGACGGAGAGTTTCGTCCCACCGTAGCCCTCAGTGGTTGACAACCCCACAAGAGGCCACAGTAGTCCACCCACCCCGTCGCTGCCCCACACCGAACCCAGGGCTATTGTGCGGTTCAGCCCCAGTGGACAGCCCCCGGGAACGTCTCATACCCGACGAGTGTAGCTCCAAATGTTTGTGTGGTAGAGAAATTATGGTGTATGCGTACACGGAGATAGTGTTTGCACAGGAATCACTGACATAGTGTAACAGAGGCGGAATAAGGGGAACCAGCCCGCATTCGCCGAGGCACATGGAAAACCACCTAAAAAACCATACACAGACTGGCCGGCACACTGGACCGCGACAATAGGCCGCCAGGCAGATTCCTACCGGGAACCGACACGCCTTCCCGCTCGGGAAGAGGCATGTTAGGCTAGCCACGAAGGGAAACACTGCCATACTCCAAGGCGATAATGCGCCCATAGAAACAGGCAATAAGGCAAAATACCATCTAACATCTTCCCTGACCTTAATATCCTCAGACTTTAACTGCATTCAACCGTTATGAGGAGCTACAGAGCAGAGAGTGAGGAACAGGTTTCCAGATCCAACATCACTGAAGCAACCCAATGGTTGCCCAAGCCATTATTAACAAATACGGGAGCTGTTCAATAATTAACACGACACATTTTTTGCGGGTCAGTTTTGGAAGAACAAATGCAGAGTTTGTTTTGGACATTGTAAAGTATTCCCGCTTCAGTCCCTATAGTTTCATGGAGTTCCGATAGGTGGGACGCTATTAGCATTCAAAGTGGCACCTGCAATGGAGGTGCGTTCCAAGCAGCGAGCTGTAATTGGCTCTCTGGTGGAAAACCGGAGCATCACAGATATACATAGCCACTTGCAATATGTCTACGGAGACAGAGCAGTGAAAATAAACATGGCGAGCCATTTGGTGAGTCATCACAAAAAGGTCTTGCAATCCCTTCCAATATCCAGCTTGCTAGAAGGCCACACACGGCTATGACTACTGACTTATTCGAGGTGACTTTAACATGTTCGTCGAAACACAAACGAGCTTCTACTTCTCCATGACAATGAAAAGCCTCACACAAGTCTTTGCAGCTGAGAGGATCTCACAGAACGTCATTGGACGCTTTCTTCCATCCACCCTACAGCCTTGATCTCGCATCTTCCGACTTTCACCTGTTTGGCCCAATGAAGGATACACCCTGCGGGAAGCAGTACGTGGACGATGGAGAGGTTAATGATGCACCAAGACATTAGTTCCAAAATGGGCCAGTATGGTGAAACCATGCAGTCATACAGACCCTGCCAGAAACCTGGCGTAAGGCCGTCGAATAGAACGATGTTAAAAATCGGGGTTGTTTAGCTAAAAGTGTAGGTATAGTACGATATATTGGAATCCTGAATAAAACCAACGTGCTTTCAGAAAAAAAAAATTGTTGCGTTACTTATTCAGTGGCCCTCGTACCGTACCAATAAACTGAAATGGTTTTGTCACAGAAATACGTGGTACCCTTGATCGCGCAGCTTCCACGCGTCGGCAGGGGTAGTAGGCCTGCCCCAACGAGGGCGCACGTGCCGCCGTCCGGTCCGGTCTGGCCTACCGGGCTTCCGCCCCATTCAGGCCGCAGGCCGGCCAGCGGCGGCTGCGCACTGGGGAGGGCCCGGCGCCATTCACAGCACAGCGCAGGCCGGCGTCGCGTCGCTCGCCAGTAGCGCGGCGTCGCTCTGCCGTGCGGGTCCTCTGCCTGCAGGCGCACCACTTCCACTCCACGCTCTCCGCCGCCTCGCGGCACTGTGCGTTCTTCCTGTTGACACCTGTCGTCTGTGCTGAAGTACTGCGACGTCTGCAGACGTTTTCTTCGGCATGTTGCAAAAGTGTCTTTGGGCATCCTTCGACGATGTCAACGACACCGACGCAAGGTCAGCAAACAATCCAGTGAAATGTTAGTTTCCTTCCTCTCCCCCATTTCCGTGACAATCACACCACCCCTCCCCTTGTCTCCCTCCCTCTCTCACTGTTTCTATCTCTCTATCTGTCTGTCTGGCATTATGCCTCATCATTTTCGCAACCGTTACAGACAAACGTAAGGTGCTACTACATCACGTTGCTACAATTATTTTGCATTCAGCTGTTATCATTCACATTACATTGATGTTATTTGTAATATTCACTCTGGTCTTGAAAACATATTAACCCTCGCAATACCAGTGGACAGGTACTTTAAGCCATCCCTTTGGGAAAAAAACGTAATCTAGTAAGTTACTCTTGATTTTAAAATCTTGGAAAACATAATAATTGTTTTTAATGATCTTTTCTGTCAGATTCCCTGTATGTTTTAAGTTTTTGGTTAAGCATAACCCAAAAACTAATGTCTCAGTAGCGGATTCCACTTCGCAAATAAATGTCATACTCAGTACTTCGAGATTCAGGGCCGTGCTTGCACACCTATATCTGTTTAAAAATTATGTTGAAATTAAAATACTACAACAATGAATGAAATTTGCATTTTCTAAATTTCTTGTGACAGTCATGAAGTTGATAGTACACATTATTGAATGTGCACATTATTGAATGTGCTTCTGTATAGCAAAGAATGTGCTTAAAGTAGTTTCAGGTTCTGGACCCTTAAATAGCATGCTGTTGATATAATTTAACAACAGTTAATAAATTTTTCGGGTGAACATAACGTATGTCACTCTGGTAACGCGTACTATGGAAAATGACATCGTATTCCTACGTTTTCGGCTGGGCAACGATTCGCAGTTTGCTTTAGCTAGCCGGCCGCGGTGGTCTAGCGGTTCTAGACGCTCAGTCTGGAACCGCGGGACCTACGGTCGCAGGTTCGAATCCTGCCTCGGGCATCGATGTGTGTGATGTCCTTAAGTTAGTGAGGTTTAACTAGTTCTAAGTTCTATGGGACTGATGACCACAGATGTTAAGTCCCATAGTGCTCAGAGCCATTTGAACCATTTTGCTTTTGCTATTCAGGAATATGCAATTACATACACCAGAAAATGAAAAAAAAAACATTACTTCATATGACAACAGTATCAGTAAGCCACAACAGGAATGACATCTCAAAGAAATACCTGCATGTAACAAATCGTAGGGATACGAAATGGAATGATTACATAGATTTAGTCGTAGGTAAGGCAGGTAGAAAATTCTGTTCAATGAGTAGGATACTAGTAACATGTTTCACAAAGGATATCGTTCATAAAGCACTTGTTAAACACATCAAATATTGAGCAAATGTGTGGAACCCATGTGAAATAGGACTACTTCGTTACAGTGAACATATACAAAGAATAGCAAAACTTATGGTCAAACGTTTGATTGATCCGTGGAAGGGAACGTGTAAATCATGAAACTATTAAGTAATTGCGGCTTTCGTGCGACTTATTCACATATTACGTGTTAGCTTCTGAGCCAGAATCGAAATATATCCCCCGAGAACCTACTGAACTAGTTTCCAGAACCAGCATTAAAAGAGGATTGATTGAATATACGACAGCTTTTACGTATCGCGCTTGTAGGGACTACGATTAAAAAATTAGGCACGTTACAGCGGCACAGAGACATATACTGAATAATTCTTTCAGATGTCATACACACACATCACAATCGCCAATAAATCCGTTTGTAGATAAGTGTAGGTTGGATTTTCACTTAGGCATGTTTTGTGTCTATAGAAAAATTTAATATTTGGTTTGTTTGGACGCCGTTACATATAACCACATTTCCTTCGGTTAAAGAGTGGTATTATTATAATATATTTGTTAGTATTCTACAGCTGTCAGTCACATTATTTTGATATGTTAATGTTCCTTGGGCCCTTTCCCAGCATGACATTAAACAACACTCTAGTTTGCATAATTCTGTTTTAGTTGCCATTTCATACATGTTGTAGTCAGTGTACGCACAAGGCTAGATGCGAACGCAACAAATAAAAACAGCATCTTCAACATTTACCACATAATTATATGACTTTCAGTGTGAGCACACTAAATTGTTAAATTGCGATCTACCGTCTAACAAACAGTGTTACCCTTAATATATGCATCACTTTCCATACGTAACATTTGCTTGGTTAAAGAGATACGATCTTTATTTTTTAGCTGTTACTTTGCTAATAATTAATAGTTAATACATGGCTTGATTATTGCGCTGCACAGTGCGAATTTCGACGTTTCTCCAGTGAATCGTTCATAAGCTGTTTAATGGACGCAGTACAGCAGTTCGTCCAACAACACAGTAGAGTCAAATAAACAGCTATAACATCAGTACTTCACTTTTAAAGGAAAAAACAGTTGCTTTGTAACTTTCATCCTATAATACAAATCGTGGTTAACTGACGACAGACTTTATCAGAGCTACAGAATATCCACTACAGGTGCAAATAAGAAACATTTTCTGGCACAATATCTCAATATATTGAATTAGTGTGAAATGTTATTTCTGTTTATAACACAATCTGTCTTAAATTGAGTGTACAAATGAGAGTACACCGATAACTGATGTAACTACACTAACTGGTCAACAGTATTCTTACACCCCTGTGTTATGCAGTCTGGGTCACTAGACTGGCGATTTCTTGGGTATAAATACGCTACAAGTCGCTTCTTTGGATATCTGATACGATTTTATTACCATCTGATGATGAGACTGCGGTGGCTCGAAAAATAGTTCATGTTAAAATAAATTTTTTCAAAATAAAAAAAAGCGACTGGTTGCACATTAATGCCCAAAAATAAATCGCCAGTTTAAGTCTCGCAATTGGTTTGTCATCTGTAAACTATATCTTGAAAATAGTCTACATGCGACGAGTCTGTGAGTAATGTGTTGTCAGTATGGAAGCAGAATAATTCGGCCAGGAGAGCTCAGTGATTTATTAGGTTTAGCATTCTTTGAATGTTACTTGTGTAATAGTTCCATCAAGGATATGTCAACCCTTCCAAGGCAGCCCAAGTCGATTGCTGAGTATTTGTTTCTGAAGCGGAACAGCGAAGGAACAACCACAGCTAAACCGAGACCAGCAGACCTCTTTTACTGATGGACAGGGACTATCGAGCATTACGTGGGGTGGTTATAAAAATCAGCGGAAGGAATCACTTTTGAGTTAGATAGTGGTACCAGAATTCTAGCTACCTCAGTACTTTTGCGTATTGAATTAAAAATAGTGACGTATAGTGGTCGAGCAGCTCGTCATAAAGCACACATGTCTGCAGCCAGCGCTAAAGCGATGCCTGAGGTGGTGAGTAACGATAGCGAGAGACGCTACTGGTTAGTATATAACAGGAAACCAGTGACTTGGAATGACGAATCACACTGTATCCTGAGCAAGTTCGACGCAACGTTCTGTACTGTGTATTGCTTGCAGCAGAATGTCAGGTCGGGGCCGATGATTGAGTTAGTATGACGAATTCCTGGCTGACCGCGGTGGCCGAGCGGTTCTATTCGCTTCAGTCCGGAACCGCGCGATTGCTACGGTCGCAGGTTCGAATCCATCCTTGGGCATGGATGTGTATGCTGTCCTTAGGCTAGTTAAGTTTTAGTGGTTCTAAGTTCTAGGGGACTGATGACCTCAGATGTTAAGTCCCATAGTTCTCAGAGCCATTTGAACGAATTCCTGTCATAAAGCAATATTTGTGAGCTAGTGGTTTGTTGGCAGTATCGTTCCTGAAATGGACTGGCCTACGAAGAGTCCCGACCTGGACTCAGTGGGAGACACTTGGGATGAGTCAGAACGTCGACTTCGCTCAAGGTCTCTGCGGCCAGCCTACACTGGCTTCGGCTCTCGAAGAGGACTGGGATGCCATATCTCAATATGCATTCAGAAATGTTGCTGAAAACGTCCACAGCAGAGTAAAAACCGACATAAGGGTGAAGAATGGACACATTACATACTATTGGCCACTAGTAGCTGTCCGGATACTTTTGATCAGATAGTGTATTTGAGAAACGAGATCTCTTTTAAATGTAGCAAGTATGTTCGAATATACAAGTAGTCAACTCAGAACGATGGTTTGGAGGACCCAACGAGAATCGTAATAAATTAAGTAACTGTTAACTGTCACTACACTGCAGAAATAACCTTTTTAGATGTTTCGTGATAGAAGTGTTAACAGAATGCGGTCATCATAACAAATTCGCGTTTAGAAATTCACGTAGGTCTAGAATACACTTCCGTGACTTTGTTCCGAACCTACCAGATAAATTATGTAAAATCGTTGAGAGATTTAGCAACTTTGTCGAAAGAAAAGCGTCTGAAGTCTCACCCGCCCACATTCATTTAGACTGCACTCTGCTTCAGTAGCTTATTTCGTGGGAAAGTGAAATTGTTTCTTCCCAGTCGATAATTTCTGCCGGCCGCTGTGGCCGAGCGGTTCTAGGCCCTTACGTACGGAACCGCCCCGCTGCTGCAGTCGCAGGTTTGAATCTTGCCTCGGGCATGGATGTGTGTGTTGTTCTTAGGTTACGTAGGTTTAATTATTTCTAAGTCTAGGGGACTGATGACCTCAGATGTTAAGTCCCATAGTGCTTAGAGCCATTTGAACAATTTTCGATAATTTATTAGAGCATTCGAGCTGAAAATGTGTATATGATCAAAAGATAGTGATTTTTCAGAATTTTATTTTATTTTTTGTTCAGACAACCCGTGTGGTCTATTATATTTTATTTTATAATCGACTTTCAACAAGAGGATATGCTACTAAGATAGCCTTGACAGAGCAGGTCAGGTTCGTTCTTTAAGATAACACAATGCTTGAAAGGTTCTTACCTCTTTAAGGGAACCACAAAGCACGCCAGCCGGCATAAGAATTGTTGTTGGGTCCCATTGGTATGTAATTATTCGCAGTACATAACTTAATGCTATTGTTTCTACATGGTTCTGTGCACATTCACTCGTTAGCAAATAATTATCCACACTGGAAAGTACTGTAAACAGTTTACAAATCGTGGTTGGTTAGAGCGTGTTAAAGCGCTGTGTGAACACCAAAGCCCAGGTTACGGAAACTGAGGAAGTAAACATTAAAGGTAGATTACGTGGGCGTCTGCTGCAAAGTGAGGATAGCGGCGTGATTTATTTACACCTTCTGGAATCTGCGAAGCAATAAAATACCTCGCTACTGCATATGGAATGTGCCGTCCAAACTCCGCACCAAAAGCTATATTGAGTTAATGTATGAGTTTAAAACAATTTTCATTCATTTTAAAGGATGAATAGCCCTTCGGAATAGTTATGCAGCGAGAATTACCATAACATCCTTTAGGAAAATTTATATATCAGTTTAGCAGAAGTTTATCAAGGCTGGATGTCGTTAGTAACCGCTGATGACTTTCGCGTGAGATATGTGTGTTCATAGCGTCTAACATGTTACCCTTGCACACTGATAGCGTTAATTTAAGACAGAAATGACCATCAGGTACGTGAAATCAAACAATCGGCTTCATGGTTTAGTCAATACCGAACGCAACTTTTTGGAAGGGCTCATATATAAAGCTCTATCTTCGCTCAGGTTTATACGACAGAAAACGCTTCTGTCGTACGTGAAGAGAAATTATAATTCCTTACATACAAATATCGACGACTACAGTTCCTGTCGGAATTTCATGTGAACCGTCTTATCTCAATATCCAATTACGCCACCACGTTCAGGAAACACATTCGAAGGAAAGACAGAATAGAAGACATTTTGTTTGTTCTCGACAGGTAAGAGTATCTTTCTATAATTTTACAGTAATCAGCGGTCAACTACACTAGCTCAGTGCTCCAAGAAATATCTCTCATAAGGTGCTATTTTTTCTACTATGCGTCGTTCGAATCATCTGCCATGAAAATCCATCGCGTTATTATTAATTCTTGTAACTACACAGAAGTGCCAAAGAAATTGGCATAGACATGCGTATTCAAATACAGAGTTATGCGAACGGTCAGAACACGGCGCCGCGGTCGGCAATGCCTATACAGAGTATAAGACAAGAATTGTCTCACCCAGCTGTTAGATGGGTTACTGCGCCACAATGGCAGATGATCAAGATTTAAGTGAGTTTGAACGTGGTGTTATAGTCGGCGCGTGAGCGATGGGACACAGATTCTCCGAGGTAGCGACGAAGTAGGGATTTTCAAGTGCGACCATTTCGCGAGTGTATCGTGAAAATCAGGACTCGGGTAAAAAATCAAATCCCCTCTAACGTTGCGACCGCGAAAAGATCCGGCAAGAACCGGACCAATGATGACTGAAGAGAATCGTTCAACGTGATAGAAGAGCAACCATCCCATAATTGCTGCAGATTTCAGTTCTGGGCCACCGACAAGTGTCAGCGTGCGAACCATTCAACGAAACATCATTGATATTTGCTTACGCTTGGGCCCAACAACACAGACATTGGACTGTTGATGACTGCAAACATGTTGCGTGGTCGGACAAGTCTCGTTTCAAATTGTACCGACCAGATGGACGTGTGCGGGTATGGAGACTACCTCATGAATCCATGGGTTGCGCATGTGAGCAGGGGATTTTCACGGTTGTGGAGGCTCTGTAACAGTGTGCGGCGCGTGCAGTTGAAGTGATGTGGGACTCCTGATACGTCTAGATGCGACTCAGATAGGCGACACTTACGTAAGCGTCCTGCCTGATTACCTGCATCCATTCATGTCCACTTTGTATTCCGACGGATTTGGGTAATTCCATCAGGGCAATGCGACACCGTACACGTCCAGAAGTGCTACAGAGTGGCTCCAGGAATACTCTTCTGAGTTTAAACACTTCCGCTGGCCACCACACTCCCCAGACATGAACATTGTTGAGCTGACTTGCAGCGTGCTGTGCTCCATTCCCTCGTACTCTTACGGATTTATGGACAGCCACGCAGTATTCTTGGTGTCAGTGCCCTCTAGCACTACTTCACACATTAGTCGAGTCCTTGCCAAGTCGTGCTGCGTAACTTCTGCTTGCTCACAGGGACGCTACAGGGTATTAACGGTTCAAATGTGTGTGAAATCTTATGGGACTTAACTGCTAAGGTCATCAGTCCCTAAGCTTACACACAACTTAACCTAAGTTATCCTAAGGACAAATACACACACCCATGCCCGAGGGAGGACTCGAACCTCCGGCGGGATTAGCCGCACAGTCCATGACTGCAGCGCCCTACAGGGTATTAGGCAGGTGTACCAGTTTCTTCCGCTCTTCAGTGTATTGGACCTCCGTACTTACATTTATGACTCTACTCTCCATGCTGCGTAATTATTTCTAAATACTTTGCCCTTTAAACTAGTGTAAGTCCTCCTATCTATTATTTCCTATCAGAGAATGAGTGAGTATCCTGATTTTTGCATTTTCCAGCTGACAAATAAGTTTAACGCCCGGCATTATAATTTTTATTACTTTAAATTTGCGCTTGTGTGCAGACTATCTTGTCTAATTTGTTTGATGTTTAACATGTACGGGACCGAAATACTACCGCAATGTAATGCAATAGTCAGTAATGACAAAAATGACCACCCAACACTACAGCATTACACTGTCACTTGCCTAACACGAAAATCAAAATTCGAAGTCGGATTGGGATTTGAACCACCCACCTCCAGAATGTAAGTTCATGTTCTAAGCACTGCACCACGTCGGTGGGTAGTGAGTGAAAGAGGAGTTCCTTCCATTGTGCAAAGCCACAACAGGTGTTACGAACTGTACAAATTGGATCAAGCGCACTTAGTATATAAGGAAACTATGCCTTGTATACGGTCCTAAGGTTCACACGGACAACACGAGTGCAACAGACTATAATGCGAAATCGTTTTACTTTATTTGATCAGGATATCAGAAGTACTGAGCATTCACAAAGACAGTGTTGAGTATATAAACGCAAATATTTCTGTAAGTGGTAGATAATACCTGATCCCAACCTGTAACGTATAATTTCAGTGACCAATAGAAGGCAACACTGCCGAAGATAGTGACTTGTGTAACCAAGGCTCAAATTTTCTGAAAACATCTCTTTAGATTACAGTTCCGGTCGTAGGTAGGTAATATACTACATTATCGCAGCAGAGAGTTGTTGGAGATCCAAAGACATGTGTCATACCTCAATCGAGTTAAGAAGAAATGTTTCATTTTAGTTTACTGTTGGTACAAAATGTGTCCAAAGTGGTTTTCCCCAGTGGAGAAAGCTCCGATCGTGAATAGATGTGTTTAGTTTGCGCTTTCTTTATCTCTCTATTTAACCAATTGCTTAAGTTTCAAGGCGTGCCTTGTTAGTGAGTGGTGTCATTGTCGGCAATGATAAGGAAGCAGTGCCTAGAACACATCTGTTCTTCAGCTTTTGCTCTTTTCCATTACTTTGATAGCTACAGAACCTTCACATTTCGAACATGCTGTCCAAGGTGCTCTTCACTGTTTTATAGCAGAATAAAAGTACACTCAGGAACCATGTGCTGATAAAGGTTAGAATAAGTATCTCCCTAGTGTGAGGCCTAGTTTTGCTAAGAAAGAGCTAATTTGCGTCAAAGTAGTCAGAGTAATGGATAGAAACATAATCAGTGATTTGAGGAAAAATTTTATCCTAATTTCCATAACTAAACGAAGAGTGGGTAATGAACAAACGGATATCATATCGATCAGGCGTAGTTTTGGCTAAAAAGATTTAATTGTTTGATACAAATCAGGGTAATCAAGAAAAACTTAACTAGAGAGTTGGGGATATTTGAAGTACTTCATGAACAGCTACCGCTATCTGTGTAAAATAAGTGTCAAATAGCCTCGTGAAGGCCCATCCATTTTGTACATAAATAGTCGATTTGGTGTGATATTTAATTATCAAAAGTACTTAGAACATTTCGAGACCTAGAGACGTTAGGAAGACAAATGAGGTGTGAAAAAGTTGATCTCTTCAACGGCTAGCTGATTCGAGCATAGAAAGTTGCTTTTTGTGATATTCAGTCTGCTCCCTCGAACCAACTACTATATTTAGGACAGTTAGACATAAGAAGCTAGCAAATCGATTTTGTAAACAGATCTATGATAACGCTTCTCTGTTGTCCCAATTATATATATATGCGACTATATCATTTCCTGCATCCGTTAGCGCTTCATAGTTTTCAGCTGGCCACAACCATGATAACTGTCAGTAATCTTTTTACGCCAACATCAAAATCGAGTCACTTCAGTTAGACCCCAACTACTTGCTAGTCGCATGGGCTAACTTTGCCTTCAGGTGTGGTCTATTTGAGCAGAAGAATACTCGTTACTGGTCAAGTACATGTAATGTTGTGCAGGATCCCATCTTCGGACTCTCTTTTCATTTTGGATATGCTATTGACAAACTCTACTGCTACATGAGCGAACCTCACGGGATGTTGTCGAAGAGAGTGCATATTCACGAGGCCTTCCACCGTTCGACGCAGCGCAGTTCCTGAGGTCGGAAGGCCTTCCTTCAACTAACAGAGAACTACTCCTTGAAGATGATAAAAGTGAGTACGAAGATCGACCGTCTCAACCGATGAACAGGTTATTATATGCCCCGTTCTCATCACATTAGGACTGGAGGATTTCTTTCTTTCCTATTGAAAAAGATGAAATAAATATCAAATCTGAGCATAAACTGAAACTTCAATGCTGTCTCTTGATCTATTTGTTCCAGTAATAATGGATACCGATCGATATTTCATGGTTTCTCGACAAAACAGAAATTTAAAAAAGTATTGTAAAACTATCAAATGTTTCACGCAATGTGTTTCTAAAGGTAAGACATAAACTAGAACAGAGAAATGCTAGACACGCCTTTGAATGGCGGTCGAAATCATTTATAGCGTATGAGGTGTCATCTGAGAATTTACCATAAAATCTCAGAATTTTAAAGAGGGCTAGAGGGTATTTTCATGTGGTTTACATAGACCGTAGAGTCTGCTGCCGTTGCCTTGACATGTTTCTGTCATCTACCCTCGAAGGTGTAAAAATGTTCCAGCAATTTTCCAGCAAAAAATGTGTTTGAATAGTAAATCTTTTACACATCAGTGAAAAGAATTGGCATTCTCAATCGGCACACCATTTGTTCTGCATAATTCCAAGAACTTTTAAAGGGGCGTTAGTTCAGTGCTATTTTCTACATTTAGACGTATCATTTCGAGATACATCTGGCTTTTTTTCTTCAGATTTATTTTGCTGTTTATCACATTAAAATGGTAGTTTTTAAGGAACTAAGACGTGTAAAAGTACTGCATATGTGAAAACTTTGTCATACGTAAGAGTGCGGTTGAAGATCCTAATGTGATCAGGTTGAACAAATATATTTTTTAATATTATTTATTGTACAGAAGTCGTACAAAGCTGTATCACTTTTCAACATAATCTCCCCACGCTCAATGCAAGTCCTCCAGCCCCTACATAGCGCATAAATTCTTTCCGAGAAAAATTCATTTGGTAGTCCGCGAAACCACTCTTGCACCGCGTGGCGTACCTCTTCATCAGAACGGAACTTCTTTCCTCCCACTGCGTCTTTGAGTGATCGAAACACATGGAAATCACTTGGTGATGAGGTGTGGCGCCATTCCTTGCTCGCTCTGTTTGTTTCTGGTTGGTGGAAGTGAACCCAGGTTTCGTCCCCAGTAACGATTCTTGCTAGGAAGCCATCACCTTCACATTCAAAGCGCCTAAGAAGTTCTTCACAACCATCAACACGTCGTTCTCTCATTTCAGGAGTCAGCTGCCGTGGCACCCATCTTGCACACACTTTGTGAAACTGGAGCACATCATGCACAGTGTGGTGTGCTGACCCATGACTAATCTGTAAACATGCTGCAATGTCATTCAGTGTCTCTCGGCGGTTTTCCTTCACTATGGCTTCAACTGCTGCAATGTTCTGTGGAGTCAAAACTCGTGCCTGACCTGGACGAGGAGCATCTTCCACTAACGTCACACCATTTGCGAACTTCCTACTCCATTGGTAGACTTGCTGCTGCGACAAACATGCATCAACGTATTGAAACTTCATTCGTCGATGAATTTCAATAGGTTTCACACCATCACTGTGCAAAAACCGAATAACATCTTCTTCCCTGGTGCAAGTCGCAAGTCGGGCGGCCATCTTTATACTGATACTGCGATGGCATGTGTGCATCTGCACTATGCTGCCACCTACAGGCCATTCTGCACGCTGTTTGTAGCACGCTTACCAACTTACAGGATAATGGTGCGAAATTTCGATTTGTTATTACAAATTTAAGGTTTTCATATGATTCACCCTCGTACATTACTGTAGTAACACTGTCTTCCATATTCCAATGCTGATTCATTACTGCTATCATCTGAGCAGAAATCGTGAACATTAGTGATTGGTGGATCCAGGTGGAAATATGCCTTCTCACTGGATAATAGACATACTCTATCAATGTAATATTTTGAAGCAAGAAAATTCGTGCGGTTGTCACTGGAGCAATATACTTGTTCCGGAGTTAACGGGTGATGGTACACGTTTCCAGTAGCGAATTTTAGCGATCATAGTGACGAGAATGACCAAGCCAGTGTCCTGATTTCAGATGTGCGATACCAAGATGCTTGTGTAATCTACGTTAAAAAGGGTAAATCCTTATGGCAGGTTGACGGGGAGATTGCGAGGGGAGGATTGAGCCGCCTGATTGGAATGGTTTACTCTAACTTTCGTGCAAACTGGTACGTTCCTTCCGAGAAATGTGCTAGTTACTTGTTATGTGTGTCTGGTACGTGTAGAGGACTATAATGGGTATATGTGTTGTACGGTGTCATGTTTATGTATTGTGTTGATGAGAGAAGTGAGACGGCGCCAGCACACAGCCTACTCCTCCCGAATAGCAAGAAGGCGGCCGAGGAGGCTAAGGTCCACATCCGAGGGACGGACAACCGTCAAAAGGGTCACATGGCATCACTCTGTGAGAAACTGCCGGTAGGTTTGGTAGTTAATCCAGATCACTGGCGCAAAATTTGTCCGTCAGGAACTTCATGGCATCAGCCCTTCTCCCCCTTGCCGCAAAGCCAAAGTGAGAGCAGCAAACAGCACTGCTCTACCGGGGCGGTGACCCATTCAAAGCCTGGCCCGGCCCAGCGTTCTTTAAGTTCGGTGAACTGACGGGGACAGGTGTATTCCGCGGAGCAAGAATATTGGCACCTGTCATTTACGTATGTGACACCAATAACTTACGAAAACTGCTTCTATGTTGTGAATTATACTGCAGTGTTAAGATGAGTACATTTTGACACTGAAGTTGTTCAGTACGCGAGATGAACTATCACCGTTCATTACGTTTGTCGCCCAACTGCAGTTACCAAACATATTTCTGTGTGGCATCGACATCTGCAATTCAAGGTGCGATCATTATTTTGGTTAATGCATCGCTACCAATAGCCACCATGTCATTGACACGTCGTTACTGGCAACTATGATTGAATCTCAATGTAGATTATCACGCGCATAAAGCTTAACAACATAAAGTTGGCACCAGCACGCCATTGGAAATAGTGTATAATGCCACTGGTTAAAGTGGTTGGAGGACGAACGAATTCTGTGACAAATCGTATCTAAATTCTCCTGCTCTTCACTGGACCAGCACAAAATGAAAATGAAGCGAACTGCTCAGTTTTACCTGATGACAGATCCTTAACCATTCTAACACGTAAACTACAATTAAGAAACTACTATAATACTGAAGCATTGTGGGGAAGTTGCCCGCTGCAGGTACATTGTCTTACAATCGGTGCAGCAAACATATAGAGTGTGGTCAGAAACACTCTGAAAGCTTGTAAGGGTGTTACAGTGTAGATTACACTGAGAAATACGTGATCAGAAAACATTTCGATATGTTGTGCCGTTTCCGAGTTCATTATCATTGAAATTAGCCAATCAGGCAGTTGTCAGCGCAAATTCAAGTTGTCCGCCAGAGACGGAGTCACCAAAACCGAAAGAGAAAGCGATGCAAAAATTGGACAGTGGATGGTAGCAAGGATCGAACCGAGCCAAAGGCTGAGCAGTTCCGTGTGCTATCATTCACGCTATGAGAACAACTGACACTTATTGGATCTGGCGGGTCGCTTGAGTTTGTTCGTGCAACGGCCTGATTGGCTGACGTCAAAGCTAATTAACTCGAAAACGGCACAACCAACTGAATTGTTCTCTTAACAATTATTTCTCATCACAACCTACCCTGTAACACACTAATCAGTTTTTCGGACTGTTTCTCAACATACTGTGTATAGGGATCCTGTTTTGACAAAGGATGCATATAAAATTTTGAACATTACGCATAGGTTCCAACATAATCGAAGTCTCTCAAAGACATACAGCTTATTACATCAAGCGGCTATGACTCCATAAAGGCTCCGTTTTGTATACGATTCTGAATGTCATGGCGCTTCAAGCAACGCTGGAAGTCAAGCCATGTCGTCATCCTTTTATCCTGGAGTTTTTTTTATGTTCAGATGTATGTGAAATCTTATGGGAGTTAACTGCTAAGGTCATCAGTCAATAAGCTTATACACTAAGTAACCTAAATTATTCTAAGGACAAACACATACACTCATACCCGAGGGAGGTCTCGAACCTCCACCGGGACCAGGGAGTTTTTCTTCTCCGTATTCAGTTTAGTTGTCTTGTACATAATTTCTCTTAGAACTTTCCATCTCGTCGATTACAGTTCTCATTTATGTACAGTTTGGAAGTCAGTTAATAACATCGTGTTTTTGTGTGATGTTCATTGCCCATAATTTTGGAATGCTAGTTATGCTTTCATCTAAAAGCAACAACTACCATTTTCTCATTTATTAAATTTTAATTTTCATACATAGTTAAGCAGCCTTTTAAATCATGTGGACCGTCTTAATCCAGTAGCTGTATTATTTGATCATCCGCAGACATCATTTCATTCACACACTATCTGATTTCTTTTTTCATGAGAACAATATTAACCGATGATTAATGACCTGGTTTTATTGCTGTACATTACCGTGGTTCATGGTCCCCATTCTTGTTTAATGGAAGACATTGTGATGTGTCCGTCACTGAGACATTGTACTGTTATTATAAAGTCCAAATTTTTACCTAGGAGATGGCACGTGTGTGTTAAGTCGTGTCCGCGTTAACTTAAAGGTCAAGTGCAATTTTTGCTACGTTTCTGCTCGTGAACTTCGCTGTTCTTTCAGTCTTTTGGTTTTGACTTGATACATTTTCCGCTCTGAAGCCTGCAGCTTTCTTAACAGAGGAAATTTAATTGTAATGTTTACCCGACAATTCATACAGCGTAATCCTGTAACGGTATAGTATTTTCTCGGCGTTCTCGCTATATTTCTAAATTATATCATCTAGAGAGCTACTGCACTATCTCCCTTTTCTGTAACCGTCTCTTTGTACTTTGGGTTGCCATGGTTCAGACCCTTTAGAAGTATCTTCGTCTAAACTCACAGCTACTTGAAGACAATGGAATACTTTAATGACGAAGAGTCACTTGAGTACCTTGCGTCGTAACTTTCATTTATTCCATAAGAAGTAAAGATGTACATACTGGTGGTGGAACTGTATTATATTTTTCATGATTAATAACCTAAAATTTTGCTCATAAATCAGAAAATATCATTTTCACTTTCTACCACTACTAACGTCTGAATAAGGAAACTGATGAGAGCAGTTTCCATTCTTTTTGCTTCGCATTTAGTGTATGGATTACAACAATTAAAACCCTAGTGTCAGCGTAGCACAAATATATCGGTTGTACTGATGAAATACATGCTCCATTATTTGATTGTTGTGGGCAACCTTTAAAATTATCAGTGTAACTGACGTGAAGTGGAGGGAAAAAGAAAACTATGTACTATGGCACACAGATATACACGCACCAGATTGTTCGCCGATAGTTCGGTCCCCTTTAATTCAACGTCAAGTTACTTACGAACATTCGTACATAAGTATCAAGCTGGGCACGCACCTTTTCGATTAAGATGCAAATCGATATGGGTACAGAGATATACGTTCGCTGCCTACCATTTCACTGCGCACAACGGAACCCGCAGTTACACCAAAACATTCACTTCTGAATTACCAGCGCAGCAAGTGATGATTATCAGTAGAGCAAAATGCTGTATTGTTATTGAAGAAAACTGAAAAATTAATACACAAATTTGGTCCTACATTATTGATTTGGGAGAATTTCTTTTTTCACCTGTTTACCAGATAGGTTAAAACTAAAATCTAAAATTAAAAAGAATATTACAACTCACGATTATGTTCTCAATTTTCTTAGTTCGTCTTCAAATTCAACTCTGAATTACACTCCTAGCATTACATACTTCCAATAAATGCAGTAAATATGAGGAGGTGATTAATGTGCGGTATTAGAATATAGGTGTGAAGAACGGTTGGATGCGAATAGGCGACCTACTGTGGTAGCCGAGCGGTTTTAGGCGCTGCAGTCCGGAACCACGTGACTGCTACGGTCGCAGGTTCGAATCCTGCCTCGGGCGTGGATGTGTGTGATGTCCTTGGGTTAGTTAGGTTTAAGGAGTTCTAAGTTCTAGGGGACTGATAACCTCCGACGTAAAGTCCTCAGAGCCATTTGAGCCATTTTTTGAGAATAGGCTCTAAAATCAACCATGACCTCACTGAAAACACCGGCGTTGCACTTCAATGGAAAGTTTTAATGACATTGGTGCCTTCAATTTGAACGTATGAAACTGTGCAGAGCTGCATTTATCATCCAGAACTGACAATGCACCAAGCAACTGATTAATGTAAATTCGGAAAGTTTCCCACTGAAATTTTATTTCCCTTTCTGGAACCAAAATCCGATACCTTTCCGTGAGAAACGCTTGAGGTGTAATCGCGACGAGTCTTTCCAGTGCAGCAACCAATCTGTGACAGCAAATGCCACAAAAATCCAAAGTATGACTGGAAAAATTGACACAGAGCCTCAATGAAGACATTTTCCAAGTACAGTTCACTGTCGTGATCCAAACGACGGCTAGGTAGAAATCTGTGGTCTCGGTTGTGCCAGCTGATCTAACTATGTTAATTTTTTCTACATGGAATCTTGTAAAATATGAAATATTCGGTAGATGAATATAACGACGAAGCTATGTCTCAGTGTAGTTTTAGAGATGATTTACATAAAAGGAAAATTGTATAATATGTTATTACATTCCAAATGATGTGGAAACAGACTTTGGAAAAACATTAAGTCAGGTGCGTTCATAAGAATTCTTCCAACACATGTAGTTTCGTTATGGCAGTAGGTCGTATCATACATTCCAATCTCTATACTTCTTTAAGCGTTTCACTTGTGATTCCAAGCCAACAAGTAAATAACTGACAGTTATTTCAATTCTGTACACCATAATGTTGGACACAAACAAAAAAGAATGATGAATTGCACTTGAAGATTGTTGGACTGTCTTATCGAATGATGATCGAAATTCTGAATGCAGTTGCTTTTATTGTCAGAATTTAAATAGCTATGTGACGTTATTTTAAATACATAAATACATCTATGACCGATACCGTCTCCACGTACGTACAATAACACGGCAGTAGATATAATTAAGTACTTTTCTGAAAAAAAAAAGAATCGTACGACCTTGTGGCGATCGGATAGCAACTGTAAATTACGAAGAACTACCTAAAATAGCAGCTATGTTACGCTCGCTACCACGAAGAAGAACATAAGAACTGAATAATTACATTCCTCATAAAGGAAATACTTAAGCAGACGGAAAATTGAAGCAACGCTACACTTTTAACGAATGAAGTGTTGCCTGACTTAAAACTCCTACAGAATACGAACATCTAACATCCTTCTACATTCACAAAGCAGCACATTACTGCCCTTCTAATTACTACTTAGCCTTCATAATAATAAGTCGTGTGTTATGTCTGTTGAGCTCCGTGAGTGTGAATATTGTTCGACTGGACCATAAAAAGAAAGTAAAATTTTTAAAACTTCGTTTTAAGCTAAATGATTGGCAAGTGATTCCCTTCTTGTAGTAAAACAAACAGTAAGTAGTGCCTACAATAAATCTAGTAAATATCAACATTTTTGCACTGGTAAAACAACAAAAATTTGACATTAACGTAAGAGTTATTGTTGCTCTATAACGTCAATGATCAATGTCCAGTGCCAAGAGCAGCAATTATAAAATATCAGTAATCTCGCAAGCAGCGGTTCCAGACTAACACATAAGTGTATTCTTACATATACTATCACTTCTCCGTTGTGGTTCTGTTCTTCATACATACCTGAAACTTTATTAACCTTGATCTATAAATCACTGAATTCTAATCTGATATAAAAATGTCCGTTTCAAATAAGACTACTGGTCTTCATCTATCACAAATTTATTTTGGTAGCAACTAGCAAACAGCTTTGCTGGCTACAATTTGTCCCTGATAGCTTAAGAACAGATTCTTTACAAGAAGTATAAAAAATCAAAATTTTAAACATGGCTGAAGCAGCAACTGTTGAAAATCTTCACGGTAAATGATAAAGGCGAAACAGTTGCAACATTTACTACAACATTGTGTTCGTTTTCGCTAGTAAGTATCCTAGTCTTTAATTTGCGCGAGATTCCCGCACATAACACTAGTGCCCTCTCTCGTTAGATGTGATCCTTAGCGCAAGTTTCACCTGCTTGACACTAGGAAGCAGGTATATTGGTGTTCTATTTTCTGTTGTATGTAGGTGTTTTAAATGGTTCTGATATGTTTTATTTATTAAGACCGAGGGTTTGAATTAGCACAACCTTCAAAATTTTGACGCGCATGAGTATATATCCCCGGGTTTTAATGGGCGCGAGTGTCTCGTGCATACCACAAGTGCCCTCTCTCGGTGAAACTGCCCGTGCTTCCACACCCTCTTCTCGGTAGTTCACTGGCTAAGTACTGATAAGATGGTGTGTTCGCATCGACCATCTCTTCACAATTGTGCCGTACCGATGGAGGTGATATTTTCGTTTTAACTACTGACGAGTCTTTGGCACGTTTGTTTTATGCAGCTCCACTGCGGAATGTGATTTTAGTAAGTGATTAAAAGTTTTTGTGCTTGTAATACTTTGGTAATTTTAATGGTTACTTAAAGCTATGAGTGGTTTTTTTCTTCTGTGTTAGTTATGTTGCTAAGTTTCTTGCTAATGAATGTGTCTTCTTGTTCGGACGTATTTTTGCTTCTGATGAAGCTATGTTTAGATATACCGAAACCATGATCAACGATTTCAATATATCTTTATCCTACAACTGTTTGGCTGTTATCATTTACCGTGAAGTATCGAAAATGTAAAAACGTTTGTCTGTAATATACTCAAATTTTGGTCAAGTACTGTTGGTTCTTAGTTTTAACAGTTAGAATCTTTAAAATTTATCAGTTGAGTACATCCAATTACTTAGTTTTATTACCAACTCCTAGGTGGCCTATTGTGCGTAATGTAAGTCCATTAACGTCGAAACAACAACCTTTCTACACAGATGTTAAATGTGAAAAACCATCTGCTATCTGACACCTCGCTGTATCGTCAGAAACGTACGACGGGCGTTCAGTATATAATGAAATACATTTTTTCTGGAAACCGGTTGAATTTATTCGGGATTTCAATACTGCATATTATTCCTCACTCTTTTGGCTACAAAATACTATTTTTCAACATAATCCCTGTTCACTGCGATGTCCTTACGCTACCTTACATAAAGGTCTGTATGCCACCATGGCACCACCCTATTGGTCGATATCGGAGCCTACGTCTTACTCAGCAATGACCTCCCCATCATCCAAGTACTGCTTCCCGCTGAGTGCATCCTTCATGGAGCCAAACGAATAGAAATCGTAAGGTACGTGATCCGACCCGTAGGGTGGATGAGGAATAACAGTCCAACGAAGTTTTGTGAGCTCCTCTCGGGTTTGTAGACTTGCGTGAGTCCTGGCGTTGGCATGGGGAAGGAGAAATTTGTTTCCACTTCTGTGGCGACGAACACGCTGAAGACGTTTCATCAGTTCCCTGAGGGAAGCGCAATACACTTCACAGTTAATGGTTACACCATGAGAGAGGACATCAGAGAGAATAAACCGTTGAGAGAAGAGCATGAAGCCGCGTACACACTGCCACTGGAAACATGTTTCTGCCGGAAACATTGTTTTCTGCGATGTTTGACAAATGTTTCCGACTTTGTTTCTGGTCTCTGTTTCCGTCCACACTGGCGGCAAACATTTCTCGTGTGTTCACGCCGTCTGCAGTGCCCCTTGTGTTATTGTGTTCGTATCGTCTGCTGCTGCGTTATGTCTGGTGTCGAAGAAACAATAATGATATGTGGAGCTGCATTATTAATGCTAGAAGGTTTACACAAACAAAATGAAAGGCGTCCTCGTCGTTGGTGGAGAAAAACATTCTATAGAAGAACTGGCGGAAATAACCTGCTACGTGAGCTGAGTATGGAAGACGGCTCTGGCTTCCGCAACTTCACTCGGATCTCACCTACCGATTTTGAATATCTGGCAAATATGATATCACCATTTGTTTCAAAAAAAGACACGAATTTCAGGAAAGCTATTTCAGTCAACCAAAGGCTTGCAGTTACTCTTCGTTTCCTGGCAACAGGAGATTCATTTCAGAGCCTTGCGTATTTATTTCGCATTTCGAAACAAGCAATATCTAAAATAGTACCCGAAGTATGTGGAGCTCTGGTGGAAGCACTGAAGGATTATGTAAAGGTAAGTAAATGAAAAACATCGTTAAATAAGCACATTTTCGAAGAGTTATTATTTCTCAATTACGTTACATAATTCGTCAAACACAACTTCTTCAACTGCGTTGTCACTGTCTACATAGCTTGTAAATGGAACAGGGGACTTGTTACTTGATGATGATGGCCCTGCTACATTCATACCCCTTTTCGACTGCTCACTTTCTAAATACGCTACATGTTGTTTCATTAGTACATTATTAAGCAAAGCCATTGTTTTTGCTCGTTGTAACTCGGGCAATTTCCTTAAAACTGAGGCCACATACTGCCCATACGCACTGCATTCATCGTCCTTGTCTTCTTGTTTTTGCAGCACTTTAGTTAGCAATTGAGACGCAATCTTGAAGGGTTGCTGCATGTCTTTTTTCTCGCCCATCATCCTTCTGTTTTTTGGTGGTGGAGGACTGGAAGGTCCAGCTGCAACCTCTTCATCCTCATTTGTGCCCTCTGGCGAATGTAAGAAAACCTGAAAATCAAATTTCTTTCTTTCAGATACCTGCGACTGAAAACGACTGGAGTGAAACAGCATGTTTATTCTCACAGATTCTTCAGTTCCCACATTGTGTCGGAGCAATTGACGGGAAACATATCGTGCTACAGTGCCCTGTTGGTAGTGGAAGTGAATATTATAATTATAAAGGTTCATTCAGCATTGTGCTGCTTGCTGTCGTCGATGCCAGCTACAACTTTTTGTACGCAGATATCGGCTGCCAAGGCAGAATATCAGATGGTGGTGTGTTCAAAAACGCGAGCATAAATGAGTTAATTAACAAAAAGAAACTTAACTTGCCACATGCCGAATGCTTACCAGGTGGCACCAAGG
Organism: Schistocerca serialis cubense; assembly: GCF_023864345.2. Lineage (NCBI taxonomy): Eukaryota > Metazoa > Arthropoda > Insecta > Orthoptera > Acrididae > Schistocerca > Schistocerca serialis. The sequence goes on from NC_064638.1 coordinate 303,247,060, forward strand.
CCCTACCATATGTTTTTGTAGCAGACGATGCTTTTCCCTTACAGGAAAACATTATGAAACCCTACCCGGGAAAACATGTTAAAGGTTCAAAAGAGAGAGTTTTTAATTACAGACTTTCAAGGGCCAGAATGGTTGTTGAGAACACTTTCGGCATTATGGCTTCAGTTTTTCGTGTGTTTAGAAAACCTATGTTGCTACAACCGGAAAAGGCAAAAACTGTCACACTTACAGCTGTATGTCTCCACAATTTTTTAAGGCGAAATGCTGCGGCAAGGAACCAGTACACCCCACATGGAAGCTTCGATTCCTACGATTTACAAACAGGTGAAATGATTCCAGGCACATGGAGACGAGATGACACTGCATCAGTTTTCATTTCAGCACAGAACATACCAAGGAAAGCTGCTTCCACGAATAAACAAATTCGAGACGAATTTGCTAATTATTTTTTAAGCCCACAAGGAAGTGTACCGTGGCAAAATAACTATGGGTGAATGTGACTGTGTACTATAAAATACAAATAAAGACAAATAAGCATAATTTTCGTACCTCATTTTCCACAGTATCTGTTGTCTCCTTTGGCTCATGTACATCGTCCAAGAACTGCAGCAGCCGATAGCCGAACCAGTTCGAGTCATATGCAGTGTCTGCACCACTACCAGATGGTCTGCTGGCAATAATTTTTCTTTTCTCGCGCCTGTACGCAACCACGAGCGATCGTATTTTCTTCTCAACACTTCCCTTGTCCGTGCCAAAAGCTGCTGCAATTTTTGCAAGTGCATCGTGTTTTTTAACGGTATTTTTGTAATCCTTGCTCCGAACGTTCCATAAACAATCCTCCCCCTGGTACATTGCAATTAAATCGACAATTTGTTGCCTTGACCACTCCATTATTCTACAAAAACAAAGCGAAAACGAAAACGACAGTAAACAGAACACCGCTAAAAAGTTGACGACACACACACACACATACGCTAGCGCCGTGCAGCGGTGACAAGTGGTAGCTAGCCGGAAACATTGTTTCCTTTGATCTGTACCGACACTGCTACGGATGGATGTTTCTGTGTTTCCAAACATGTTTCGAAACATGTTTCCAAATGGTGTCCACATCAAGCAACCGGAAACATGTTTTGAAAACATGTTTCAGTCTCAGTGTGTACGCGGCTTGAGAGGTTTTTTTTTGTTCAGAGAAGTGGTGGTCTGGCGTCACTCCCTGGATTTCCGTTCTGTTTCCGGTTCGAAGTGATGAATCCATGTTTCATCGCCTGTGACGATGTTCGACAAAAAACTGTCCCCATCAGCCACGTAACGCGCAAGCAACTCCGCACAGATGCTCCTCGGTTGCTCGTCATGGTGTTCGTTCTGTTAGGCGGAGAGGAACCCAACGGGCGGTCGAGTGTTTCAGACATACCAACAGAGACGCTATGTTGAGCGGCGAGGTGTTTTATTGTGATCAGTTGATCCGAGTGAGAGTGTTGCACGTTTCAACATTTCAGGAGTCACAGCGAGGTGAATACGACCGGCACGCAGGAAATAGGAAATGTTTGCGCGACCCTGTTACGGTAATGACAGGCGCCTCGCCCAACGATTCGTAATGCTTTTGTTCACAACTAGGTCTCCGTAGACATTTTGTGAGAGCCTGTAAATATCTGCGATGCTCTGGTTTTCCACAAAATGAAACTCAATGACAGCTCTCTGCTTCGAACGCACCGCCCTTACTGATGCCATTTTGATGTTTACGTATTGCTCCACCACCTGTCGGAACTTCTTGAAACTGTAGGAGCCGAAGCAGGATACTTAAAAATGCCCCACAATACATTCTGCATTTTTTCAACTGAAATTGGCTAAGAAAAATGTGTTGCATTTCTTATGGTTGCCCCTCGTATACCACCATTTGACCAATTACTGCAGTTCGTGTAGAAGAAGAACTGCATGCGCGAAAGCTGAAGCATGTAATGGAATAACATTAAGATCATAATTCCATAATGCCATAAAACTCAACGTAGTAATATAAATTTATTTTACGCGGCTACAATAAGATCGCAATAGATGAAGTTAACAATACGTGTTCACTTTGAAGGAGTAAGGTGTCTCGTTGACCTTTAAGCAGAAAAATGTAGCAACCAAGTTTCCCCTTGACCTTTGAGCAGAAAAATTACAGCAAATCTTGCGAGCCAGACTGCCAGCGAGCGGCCAGACGACGCAGATACTTGAAGAGGGTGCATTTTCTGCGCTCCAGAAGCGAGTTGTGCCATGTAGGCAACTTATTAGCTGTCGTCCTACTGTGATTACGACTGATTTACTGAAGACGCATAGCAGGAGATATATATAATTGGTCAAAGACTTGCGACACATCTGTGATCAATTGAAAATGCCAACTTAAATGTATCTGCAAACTCCGGATTCCACAGCAGCCATTGTTTGTGATGTTCATGAAACAGTCTTTTTTTGCGTAAAAACACTACAAAATACTCAGAGGGAGAGAGTAATAGAGAAGTAACAATGCAGTGAGCATAATTAATATCGGTTCATATACAAACTACATAAACATTGTACAGAACATGTAGCTAATATGAAGTAAATACCAGAATCTGCTACTTTTATGTAAAATGTGTTTCACAACTCAAATGCAACTGAAGAAACTCATCTTACCTACTTTTGGTGAATCGTACTTTATTGATGACTAACTTCCGTAGGAAGTATTGTTTTCACGGCGATGTAGGAAAAACATTTTCGTTGGCTATGCTAGGCTAACACGTAAAACGTCATAAGCACGATAGCAACTCTGTTGTTCAAATGAATTAACTTAAAAAAAAACTTATTTACTGCTGTTTCATCAGTAATGCCACAAATTAAAAAAGGGAAGATAAAGATAGCAGCGTTACATAGACAATAAAAAAATGAATTTAATTATACGTCACAAGTATATCTGTGATGTCATCAAATCTTTTCTCGTCGGAATGTTGAGATGATTATAGTGATCAGCCAAAATATTATGAACGCGTACCTAACTTTGACACGTAGAAGTGCGGCAATGCATCCTGGTATGGAAGTAATGAGGCCTTGGTAGGTCGCTGGAGAAAGTTGTCAATTTATGTATTAACCGATTTTTATCTGTTACGTCTTTGAACGAAGAGGAGTCCCCATCACCAAGGTATTTAGTATATCTAACACCATACTGGTTCTCAGACCTGAAGAACATCCTCACTACTGCAGCATCCTCCATGTCCCATCTTTAGAGCATGCTACTGCATGCTTTTCTTGGCACAGTATCTCACTGTTTTCATTGTTGGACATTTTCTTTGTTGCGCACTGGTGACAGTATTTAGATATAATTTCTACATCTAAAACTTTACCTGAGTCAATACCAATAACAGACGCAACTCCATACAGAGATGTGTGACGCATTTTCATCCATCTACAGACACACACAGGTCACTACCATTTGTAGGAGATTCACTGTCATGAGTATCTACCCAAGGATCTACTTCTTTTTGGTTTATTTCCACCAATTCCTCCACTGCCTTCTTCATAGAAGCTTTGGCAGTATCGCATACAGCATCAACAATTTCCTTATTTTTTCAAACCTTGCACAAGGTGCAGGCATGTTCAGGAAACCACACATATGCTAACCTAAAATTGTTTTCATAGAGACCAGTGTCAGTTTTTTTGGAGGAGGAAAATGAAAATTCATAGCCACACGAATTGTAAATTAATTTAAAATCACAAGCTATTCCCACACTTCTTGCTTCAACAACAACCATGCATTCCATATTTTTTCAGCTAACACATGAACATGAAACCTTCCAGCGTGGCAGAGAAGCTCTAAATCACTGTCTGAATCCAGTGGAATCCATATCAACATCATTCACTCACCTGTACAATTCTCCTATTCCAAGTTTCGATGCTGAGGCTGAGAGCTTACGTACTTCATTTCGAGCTGTTTCCTCATTTTTGTTGGTAAACCGATTATCATGAAACCTCCGTTTCCCACAGTTTTACCACTTGACTTGCATGTAAAGCTTTGCGAATTCAACCTTCCACCTACTAATATGTGTTAGCATTCTCAAAACGTAAATAAACCGCATGCAATAAGTTTTCAGGCAAAGATATAAATGATATCCATAGATATACAAGTTAGCCAAAGATATCGAAATAAAATCGCCTTCACACTGACAAAAATTCGGCTGAAGTGAGCAGTTTCTCAAATGTCGGAAAAGGTGGGAGTGGCCGCCAGTGCAGAGTTAATCTGTTTGACAATTTAAAGGCGTTTCTAAAGCTGCTATCACGATAAAATTCACACACAACATAGATTAAACTGTGTAGAACAAGACAATAATATTATTGAAAAATCGATTCTTTGGACCAAAATCCATTACATCCCCCATTGACTGAAATTTCCGGCATGATACACACTGTGCTGTCTTACAACATATTCATTCCCAACCGGTTTCGACCATGGACCGTTTTCACCGAGAAAAGTAAAAATTTGGAAATTTGTGGTAAGGTCTTATAGGACAAAACTGCTGAGGTCATCGGTCTCTAAGCTAGGCACTACTTAATCTAACTTAAAGAACGACACACACACCCATCCTCGAGGGAGGACTCGAACCACTGACGGGGGAAGCTGCGCGGACCATAAAAAGACGCCTGAGACCGCTCGGCTACCCCGCGCAGCTAGACAAGAGAAATCCATAACGTATCGTAAGACAGCATAGCGTATATCGTGCATTTCTCCAAGTATGTCGATGCTGTTGACAGTCGCCTGAAGAAAAATTGAAGCTACACGGTTGCTTCCACCTAATTAATTGTGATCACTGTCTTTTATTCTGTAAACAAGGATACTGGTCTAAACTACATCTCTGCATACACATTATTGGAACAAAATGTTTCGATTACGGAAATATATGGTAGATATAACTGTAGCTAAAACTCTTTATAATATCAATAATTTGTTCACAGCACATGTGTTATTCATATTGTAGCTACTTGTTCCATAGTTTGCTTCTGCAGCATCCATTATAAATACATTGAAGATGTTAGTACCAACAATTTTTCTAGGTAGTCAGTCTTGTGGAAGCTACATACCAGTTAGAGTGTATAATGGATTCACTAAGCAGTTAAAAGCAACTGCGTGGTTTGAGGCGCCATGTCACGGACTACGCGGCCTCTCCAGGAGGAGGTTCGAGTCCTCCTTCAGGCATGTGTGTGTGTGTGTGTGTGTGTGTGTGTGTGTGTGTGTGTGTGTGTGTGTGTTTGTCGTTCTTAGAAGAAGTTAGTTTATGTACTGTGTAAGTCTAGGGACCAAAGACTTCAGCAGTTTGGTCCCTTAGGAATTCACACAAATTTGAAATTTTTGAAATTAAAAGCAAAGAATGTGAATGATTGTTTTGACCCAATTTCCAGATTGGTCTTGATCTTAATTGTATCTCATACCTCAGCCATAGCCAGTCCAACTATAATGCATTCTCTTTTTCTCTCATTTTGTTCTCAAAATTTCAAATTCAGTGATCATTCTTATAAAAGACATTTAACTGCGAAAATGTAGCTGGACGGAGCTAAATACAAAGCATTATTACTTCTTTGAAAGCCTTCTCCAATCAAATAACAAAATAGTTAACAATAAATTAATGCCAAAAAAAGAGCATCGTCTACGCGACCACGTGGAATTCGTTTCCTTAACGTCATTGGTTTGTACGGCAGTCTACGTTACGCAGGGAACGAGGCCCAGTGACCATGCCGCTCGCACGCCTCAAAGGAAATAAAACCAAACCAATAACAACAAGCACGAAATTATTGTTAAAGAAGACGTTACATGGACTCTGCGGCTACCCGGCGGAGGTTCGAGTCTTCCCTTGGGCATGGGTGTGTGTGTTTGTCCTTAGGATAATTTAGGTTAAGTAGTGTGTAAATGGTTCAAAGGGCTCCGAGCACTATGCGACAAGAACTTAGAACAAATTAAACCTAACTAACCTAAGGACATCACACACATCCATGCCCAAGGCAGGATTCGAACCTGCGACCGTAGCGGTCGCTCGGTTCCAGACTGTAGCGCCTAGAACCGCACGGCCACTAAGGCCGGCAGTAGGGTGTAAGCTTAGGGACTGATGACCTTAGCAGTTAAGTCCCATAAGATTTCACACACATTTGAGCATTTTTGAAAGAAGACGTTAATTATATTATATAGTAGCCTGTTAACCAAAACCTAGTGAAATTAGACTGTACTTGCACTAATGCCAACAGCAGACGTACCAACGCTGGTGTCAACAATTTTGTGACGTTACACATGCGTACAAAATCAATACGGCAGATGGGTCTGAAATTACGGAACTGTTCGCAAATCAATGTAAGTATGAAACAAAAGCACTATTTTACAGACAACACGACCCTCTGAATAATTGTTTTAGACACTCGGAGTATGAGTAACAAACATAAGCAGTATTGTAGTAAAGATACATCATTAATTTTGGAGGTGACTGGAAGCTAGGAAATATGCAGGGATGGAATTTTAGGACGCAGAGATGACACCTCTGGGGACAACAACGGACTCAACTCTAATTGGGATCTAGTCGAACTGGGTACGTGAGACTGATCGGGACATTATCAGTTGCTGGTTCGAGTCTATACCAGGTTGTTCGATCATAGTGGATGGTGAGTGGTGGCGTGTAAATACCTCGGCAACCCAATGATCAAATATTTTCAGTGGTCAAAAGATATGGAGAACGTACTGTCCAGTGCGAGACAAGAACACGCCTTGTATGGAGTCAGGACACAAAGCACGTTCTTTATCTTACTACTATTATATAGGTGATGTCTGCTCTTTCAGACAAATCTGAAAGACCATTCACCACACAGTGCAACCACACTGAAGCTATGAATGGCCGTCATCACATCATGGTTCCGACCTCTTTCGGGAACCGTGTGAGATACTGCAAGGAATGAGGAAAATAGACAGGAGGGCGATACGGTAGTAGTATGTTTAACAGGTTTGATTCTAGACCCGGCAAAAATTTTTATAGTAACCTTTGAATTATTCCAAAGCCCTCATGTGCCTCAGGTCGATATTCTTCCTTCATCATCTTTTATCATGTAGAAATGCAGCAACACGCCAGCCTTAACTCACTATAAATGTTGCGTCTACTGTTCAAATTAGCGGCTATATGTACCAGATACTACTGCGTTATGTAACCAAAGGGACCCAATAACACTGTGGAAGATGCTGACCTGTATGTCAATGGCAGTTTCGTTGTTCTCGGAGCCTCCACACGCGAATACGTCTACCGCGACTCGTCTGCAAAGACAATGCGGTGTCACTCTCCTATCCATTCATACCGTTGAGTGCACTATTGTCGGTGCCCCTGGCCATGCTGCCGCGTCAATGGAAGCTTCAACACGGTTGCCGCACTCTCTATTCACAATGTTCCACAAGTCATCGCACTGTGCGCGCGGAAACATGTCTTGCCACAAATAAGCCCATTTCCTATCTCAAGGTATCTCACGTTTTAGTATGATTCTGCACGAACGAGCGAACAAAATACCAGTACTCTCGGGCCTAGTCGCATGGGCCCACTAAGATTCTGCACGGAGTAGAGCGTGGGCCTCCCAAAAACCATTTACTCCGTTTCTTCTTCATACACTAGGCATCAACATCATCTTCTCAGAAACAACCTATCTTTAAATGTGATTTCTGAATGAGAAAGTCACCACATAATTTTCTATTACTTATGGAATACAGGAGGCTTTATTCCTACCTATTTTGTGTGTGTGTACTGAAAGGCGCATAATTTGGATATTCGGACATTATGCGAAGCTCTGTATGAGGCTCTGGGAATCAACCCGATAGACTATTCCATGAGCGTATTGGCTCGAGATGGGAAGACTAGACAGCAGAACTACCGTACGAGGGAAAGAAATAAGGGGCAAACACCAGTCAAAGAGATAGCAGTCATATAGTTAGGAATGGAGATAACGGTGATTAGGGGCGGGCGGGTTATTATAGCTTATTCCCCAACATCAGGATTGAGACATGTCAACCAGGGTAGAGGCATGGTCCACTTCTTGACTGACGTGTCCCCTACCCAGTGCACTGAACGCCACATGCATGCCGCGCGGGGTAGCCGCGAGGTCTCAGGCGTCTTGCCACGGTCCACGCGGCTCCTCCCGTTGGAGGTTCGAATCCTCTCTCTGGCATGGGTGTGTGTGTCGTCCTTAGCTTAAGTTAGTTTAAGTTAGATTAAACAGTGTGTAAGCTTAGGGACCGATGACTTCAGCAGATTGGTCCCATAAAACATTACCACAAAAAAAAAAAAAATGCAAAGCACTGAAACTGAAGAGTGTACTTGTGAGGAGAGAAGTTCCCCAGAGCGCTCGTAATACTCTGCACATTTCTCACCGAGACCAGACGGGTAGAGCTCAAAAACGAGTAATTCGCTGAAACGTATACGCATATCACTAACGTCGAGTTCCAGTAGGATTTTGGAACACATACTGTTTTCGAAGATTATGAGCTACATCAAAGGTGACGACGTATTGAGAAACATCGAACACGCTTTCAGAACTAGTTTTAAGTCTGAAGAAATAATTAATGCTTTCTATCGGAGATGTCAAACTGATTCCATATATTTGGAGTTTCAGAGGTATTTTGACAACTTTTACCAGCAGAGATTTTTAATCAAACCGCGTGACTATGGTGTATCGCCTTAGTTGTGCGGCTGGGTTACATTTCCTGCCAGAAGAGCCTAGTAATTGACTAGTAAAACACAGTAATATCTGACGTTCCCCAAGGAAGTGTTACATGTCTTCAGCTGTTCCTCATCTACATAAATGATTTAGGGGGGCAATTTGAGCAGCCCTCTTAGATTGTTTGTAGATAATGCTTTCGTCTTGTAAAGTCGTCAGATGATCAAAACCAATCGCAAAATGATTTAGACAAGGTATCTGTATGGTGCGGAAAGTGGAAGTAGACCCTAAGTAATGAACCGTGTGAATTAATCCACATGACTACTAAAAGAAAACTAGTAAATTTCGGTTATACGGTAAATCGAAAAGGCTGTAAATTCAAATAAATATCTAGGGATTACAATTACGAATAACTTAAATAGGAAAAGCGACAGACATAATGTTGTGGTAAAATCAAACCAAAGACTGCGATTTATTGGCACAACACTTAGCTAATGCAACATATCTACTAAAGAGACTACGCTTGTGCTGCCTCTTCTGGAGTACTACTGTGCGTTGTAGGATCCACCTCAATTAGGACTGGCGACGGACACCGTAAAAGTTTAGGGAATTGGCGTTCGCGTAGTAGCACCGCAAAAATGGGCAGAGATATTCAATCATTTGTTCTCTAAACAAAATGTAATTGAAAAGTTGACACACAATAATTTCAAGCTGCATACATATTCAGTCAACTTATCTTTGGATTTCGGAAGCTCTGAATATTTTCGGGGATGTTTTATTCTCGCAGTCTCAATTTCCGTTAACTATTTTATTTTTCATCCTAACTCATTATTGTTACTCTGATTTTGTATTCCTGAAAACAGTATTTGCTTATAAAAGGGAGCGATCTGTATTATCACATGATAAATGGTAAAATATACGATCTGGGTTTAAGACTTCAGGGGACAGCTTTGTAAATGAGTAGTGAATGAAAATGATATTCAATCATATAATACTCGTCATGCCCGTTTAATGTTTGTTGTATTCCACCTTCATGATACTGCTATTTTAACAGCCAGCAGTATACGTAAACCAGAAGTGTCCATCATGGAGATGAAATTCTGAACATATATTATGTTTCGTCCCTAGTAAACGACATTTGCATGGCAGCGAATGCATGCTATTGAGCGCGCTTATTTCCTGTGACTCCACCAACTGGAGTGCGTAACGAGCGTCAGGAAGGGCAAACGGTAACATTGTTTCGAAAAGGAGTTCACTTCCAAACATCAGGAAGAGTACAACCCCAGTTTTTCTATAGTTATACACGGACGAATGCCATTAGACAAGAAAATCTACACGAAAATGAGTATTACAAAATAAAACTGAGTATGATGGCGGTGAAGTTCAGAAACTTGGCTCACACTGAAGGTAGTCAAACAGAAGTATTACACGAACACGTACGTTTGAAGCTTCCCTACTTTCCCTAAATCTGTTCAGGTGCGATGTCCAGAAAGAAAGTTCCGATCGGTAGCGAAATTGACACAACAGTGAAAACCCGATGAAGCTTTGCACAGATGTGTTGGGTAGTGTCTCTAATATGACCGTCGATCGCATCAAGACGCTCTTTTCAGTTGTGAGCGCACTGTGAGCGAATAAAGGTGCCTAGAACAACGATGTCTCCCGACAAGTAGGAGGGCCCGCTGAGAGGCTTCGCCTTAATGAATGCAGCCCACCTAACACAACTGCCACGCACGTACTTCTTCATGGTAATTCTCAGCCGCACTCTGCAGTGGTAGTGAAGACGTTCCTGTAGCCTTTTCGATGGCAAGTGTTCGATCACCCACAACACAGCTCTAATTAGCTCGCCCTGAGTATCATCTGCGTTCACATGAAACTCTGGATACAAAGACAACAGTTGGGCGCAGGCAACGCACTATAGACCGACGTAGAAAATTATCGGAAAGCACAGGCAGCTGCCATCTATGACGATGGTGTTGGAAATTTGGTATAACGCTCCGACAAATGTATAAGTCGGAGCGGCGACTATGTAGAGAAGTATCTGGAAAGTGTAGCTAACTCTTGCAGATAAAATGTTTCTGATGTTCACTATGGTTTCCATTTAGCGACCGATCGGAACTTACTTTCTGGATAACCCCCGTGTAATACTACGGTCGATATCCATCCTTATAATATTACAGCTGATCTAGAAGTTTGTAATGACGGTTAGGGAAAATCTAACGCAAGACGCTTCCTGCCACATTCGAAATCTTTCTCATCTGCTAACAGGACGACAGCATGTTCTCTATCCGTGTAACAATAACTATAAATATGTCATTATTTCAGCTAGCATATTTCAGTAATTACTAGCAGACCTGCTTTGTCGGTAGACTGAAGGTATTCCAGACATCACTGCTGTAGATCCATCCCTACAACGAGCACTGATATAGAAGATCAGTAAAGTCCTAAGACTGGCGCGACTAAAGCCAAGTAATTATTAATTCTGTCGCAACTGACAAGTGAAGGAAAACTGAGTAACGTGGCTACTAAACTGTCAACACAATTTTGGTAATGAGACTAGTGGCTTTTCCTCTTCCAAGCTCTTATACGGCAGTAAATTAAGCAGATATCTTAAGATAAATGAAGCATATATCTTAATTTATGCGGTTACAAGACATCCTTATTTGTCTACTGATTGTATGTCAGATCAATGAATCAAAAAATTTAAAAAAACCATACATCAATGGAAAAAATTATTTGAAATTGTTTTCGTTGAAATACATGCAGTGATCTTGATCCATAATCGATAGCAAACACCAGTTTTTGCAAAACTGATACCTGATGTGTTCCTTGCCACGAAATTATTTCCAATGATTGGAATCTTCAGCAATGTTAACGACGTTTCTTTCTCGAATGAGATTCATAAGAAGAAAGGTCGCTGTGGCAAACTTACCTTCACGCTATACTCGTGCTGTTCGGAATTCCTCTTTTTTCGAATGTTTCTATCATCGGTATCATCCAAGGGACTCTACCAAATCATCCTCTATGATAAACATAAAACAAAAGTATTGAGAACTAATTTAAAACAGAAACTTAAGCGTATGAAAAAAATATTGTAATATCTGAAAGAGCCACACACACATATAATACACAACGAATCTATGACACTTATTGTGAAATTCAGTTGTAATTTTAGGGTTAACATAACCTCATTGTACCTCATATTTTGATGGTAAACGTTCTTGTAGTAACCTTCTGTGTGTATTAGAAGATACATGAAAGAAATGAAATAAAAGAAAATAAATAAAAACAATAATCGGATTTGGAATACGGCCGCAAGACTGAGAGCCCGCGACGCTGGCCACAATGCCGCTAATTGGGCTGAACTTACGGTTCGCTAAAAGGGCTCTTTAATACGCCGAAAACTTTGAACACCGTTTTCTCAGAAACGGTCAAGTGTGTTCAGAAAAAGCCGAGACAGGTAGCCGCTTATTTCGGCTCTTCTTCCACTGACCGAAGTTTCTGTGAAATCTGATTACGGTAGTTGCCTTGTTCTCCCCGTAAGCAACTGAAACAAACTACAAGTTCATCACTTACATGAATAACTGAAGAGGAACAAGGAAAGTTTTCCAACTACTACAGGATGGGCAACGAAATATTTCAGTATGTTTAGGAAACGTAAACATGGTCCGTGGCAGACTGTAATGCGAAGCTTATCTAATCGTACGATTAGTTAATCTCTGCTAAGTGTCGTTGTTGAGTGCATTTATAACCTCCGCATTTCCTGTCATTTTCAAATTACCCCTAACTGCAAGTAAAAAGTAGTCATATTCCGTTATTTATATGGCTACTTTTTACTTGTAAAAGTACGTTCCTTGGAAATTTAGTAAGCTCATTAAAAAAAATGTAAACGTTAGCTTCAAAGCGGCGTTGCTGGCAAGCAGTTTCAGCTTTTCCTTTCCCATTGCAAGAAATTGATAGTCACATGGACTTGCCGTAGTGATTTGAAAATGACATGAAATACAGATGTTACAAATGTGCTTGACAATGACGCTTAGTCGAAATTAGGAAATCGCACGATTACAGAAACATGGCGTTACAGCCTACTACGGACTATGTTCACTTTTGTTAAGCATATGGAGGCTGATGATGCCCTCCAATAAAAAATTGTAGTATGTCTATACAGCTATTCAGCATGTAATTACAAAATGAACGAATTTTGAAGCAAGCTAGAAGAATGTGGTCACTTACGTGAAGAACTGAAGAGGTGTAGGCAACATGATCTAACTACTACGTGGTCAATGCGGAAACAATTCTGTATATCCTTACAGATATTCAGTAACCAATTAAGAAATGGTAGAACTTAGGGGAACGTTTGGCTTTAATAATGTGGTAAGCTGCGTAAACAGTTAATAGTCAAAACAGAATCTGAACAATGTTAGTTTTATAATAATATTTCAAACAAATTATTTTAGAAGAGATATATACCAATGGAGAATTCGTTGTAGAATCTACAGATATTTTATGTGCAAAAGATAAAACATTACATTTACGAGTCTGAACAGTAGATGGCCGCAGTCACATGGAGACCGTTTGAAATGCGCTAATGTGATGGACATTTGAAGAATTTTTATAGCGGAGTAGATTCTTCCACTTGACGAAACAAAGTACTCCTAGGCGATGTGTATCCGAAAGATCTATTGATTAACTGAGGAGATATACCGTAGATATACCGGATTTTTGTTGGGCACACTCGTTGTTCTTCATCAAGAAGAACTTGTTACAGTTTATGACTAACTGTAAGTCTTTTGTGTGTAGGTACGTTCCTTGGAAATTTAACAAGCTCATTAAAAAAAATGTAAACGTTGGCTTCAAAGCGGCGTTGCTGGCAAGCAGTTTCAGCTTTTCCTTTCCCATTGCAAGAAATGGATGGTCACATGGATTTGCCGTAGTCTGAGTCTGCTGCTAACATTTCGTATCGACATTTCGTCCTTCCTTGGTTTTCTACGAAGACGTTGATGGCTAAGGAAAATGTGTTGGCTCGAACCATGAGCGAACTGTTGCAACGAACGTTCAATTAACCTCGACATTATTTCTGAAACTACCGTGAACTATCGTAGGTTATAGCAAGTAAGCACAAAGTACGGCATTTTTCCCAGTGGACTTAGTGAAGATCCTAGTGAGGATATATAGAAGGTGACGTGACCTATGTAATATTAGCACTTATCATCGTTTGGAAGAGTGGGAATTGTACATACAAGGACCATCGAAAGCAAGACAGAAGCCCCGAGTGAGTACTGTGGTAGCGTATGTATATCATAATCAACTGGCATATTGTGCAAAGTTTGGCTCAGGAGCCTTTACAGATATCGTGAAAAATATCGAGGACCACTTCCGGAAGAACGAATGAAACGTCAGGGTCTTCTACGTCTGCGATCTCACTTGATGAGTATCTCGTCTCTCGAACGGTACATCATCAGGTACATCGCACACTCCTACAACAATTCCTGACAACCGTAGACAAAGTCATAGCAGACCTGTTTATGCTCCATGAGCCCCGTTATCGATGCCAGAGACTCAATGTTGGAATATAGCTTTTTCTTCACTTTCAACATTTTGTACAAAGGGAGCCAGCAAGAGGCATTTGTGGATTGTGGCATTCATTCTACGAGTATAAATCAATTACTATCTGTAATTTAGTTATATTTTTGTCTATTTTGATAGTACTGTCGCTTTACGTTGATGACGCATGCTTTGTTTATTTGTTGTTATATCTTCGCAATTTTCAAGCTTCGTGGTTATTTTCGTTATCGCTGCCGTGCTGTTAATCATGGCTGCTCCGCTGTCTACTTGCAACAAAGAGGAGCAATGTTCAGTGATCCGTTTTTGTGGTCGGAAGGCGTATCAGGGCTTTCACTACAGTACGGGAACAGTGTTTTGCCACAGCGGAGTGTCTACGAATGGACTGCAAAATTCTGAAATCGTCGCTCAACTGTTACGCACGATGAAGGAGCCGGACGACCGTTTACCGCCACAAATGAAGAAACCGTTGAGCGTTCACGTGAAATAATTCTTTTAGACAAACGATTAATTATTGACGAAGTGGAACATGGTTTGCAAATTAGTCGCGGTTCTGCCTACAAAATCATGAACAGACTAGGGTTTCATAAAGTTTGTGCAAGATGGGTCCCAAAACAACTCATACAGTTACATAAACAAACACGCTTGGAAATCTGCAAGAAACATTTGGAGTGCCATAGTAACGAAGGGGACAACTTCTTACGCTCGATCATTACTGGTGACGAAACATGGATTCATCGTTACGAGCCGGGGAGTAAACGGCAGAGTATGGGATGGAAACATTCAAATTCGCCGTGCAAGAAAAAGTTCAAGACCCAACCGTCCGCAGGAAAACTGAGGCTTACGGTTTTTTGGGACGCACAAGGTCCAGTACTGGATCATTATGGGGAAAGCGGTACAACAACAGTGGACGTTACAGTGAGATGCTTACTGCCAGGCTAAAGCCTGTAATTCGAAGCAAATGCCGAAGACTGCTGTCAAAAGGTGTTGTGTTGTTGAACGACAATGCCCGTCCGCATACTGCTGTCCACACTGCTGAAACACTCCATAAACTCAAATCTGAAGTACTGGATCCTCCTCCATGTAGTCCCGATGTTGCCCCTTCTTGATCAGGCCACGCACCATGGGCCTTAAGCTCACGGTCGTATTATTGCTCTGTATTTAATGGAAGTTCGTTGATGTAATGTATTTTAATGTGTTCTTTTTTTTTACAGTAATATTTTGGAGGATTTTTATTTATTTTTCATGTGCTTCCGTTGTGTACTTGCTTTTACGCCACGTGGTCGGTTGGAACAACCGCCACATTGGTAAAGTGCAGTTTCGGTCTGAAAATGTATAGTAGACGAGTGAATAACCACACGGTAGTGGGCGTGTGTAAGATAGGGAAGGAATAATCTCGTGTGTCCGTATTTTTTTGCATTGCTCTTGGCTAGCGCAACTTGGCCGCGTATATGGAATAGTATTAATGTGACTTTTAATTAATGTTTCTTGTGCCCCCATAACTATTTGATTTGCTGCCAATGTTGCGCTTCACATAAAATATACGGTTTAAACTCTTGTCTACAGAAAAGTTCAGATTTTAATGCCTACAGATGGAGTAAAGACTTGCAAAGTTTTCCCGCCGTGTGATGGTAAACATTCTTCCCCCCAGCTGAATAACGTGGTGTTGTTTCTCAAAGCAAGATTCATTTATAGTTAAGTGCACCACTTGCTACCGATTCTTCAGCGTATGGTTTAACGAAAATTGAAATATTTAGGCAAATAATCTTCCTCCCTGACCGAGTTCACTTGTAGTGTCTTTGCTGAACTTGTTCTGCGTGACCTTTAGTAATTGGTTGTAATAAGCATTGGTTTAGGTATAATTGTGTGCCTGCATAAAATTACATTGAAGCCGAGTTTGCGCTCTCCTCTCCCTTTTCCATAATTACGTGGCGAAATTGAATAATGTTAACTAGAGAGACCAGTTGTGATGATGTATATTCCAACAGACACACGGGTAGTTATTGAAACGCCATCGGTATTGAGTAACTACCAATTAACCTATACCCTATGACTATTTCTTCCCTTGATCATAAAGAATAAGTGTAAGTCAGTACCACAGTTCAACGCTGTGTGATGAAAGTAAATAATGGCTGTATGCTCCCTATTAAGCCCTGCGTACGTGCCTTCTGTAGTGGTTCCAAAGAATTGCGTTATCCGTTGCGTTCAAATTTTTACCGGTTGGCTAAACCCACCCGCTAGAAAGTATTTATACCCCAGCAGTAACTCGTGGGGGTCTGTAATTTCTCGGACCACACGAATTTGTTTAACCATTACTACAGAGGGTAGCTTACAGGAGCTGAAGGACATGACAAGCGACGGTAATCTTCGTACCAGGTTGAGTTATAACTGTGACTATACCACCGCCAGTACGGAGGTTGTGTTGCAATGCTACTAATCGTAGCGGTAATCCAACCATTTACTACGTCATTTGTGTTCTGTACGAAAACTACCGAACCGTAGTTTTCTTATAGTGCAGTACTAACGTCGACGGATTGCTCTTTGAAGATGCGTAAGATGCACCAGAAGCAAGCTATCCGTCTTGTGGTACATCAGATAGAAAACTGGGTTTTACTTCGTCAGCAGTACGAAGGAGAACATGTGTTCCCATAGAATCTTCCGTCTTCAATAGTTCCTTCAAAAAGAGCATAGTATGGATGTGTGTCCATGATGAATTTTCCTCGAAAGGAGTCTCACCTCCTATCTTTCCGTGCATAAATTTATTGTATACTCCTTAAGATATGTCATTTCTTCTTTGACACATGAAGTGAAATAAAAGAAAATTAAATGAGCTCATAATTAGACAAGGAACGACAATTAATAATCCTGACTCAATCATCAACGACTAGAGGCGTGTTAGATTTTTAAGCCTGCCAATACCGTTGACATTGTCGGGTGTTGCGGCGGGTGGCGACGCAGAAATTACACAATATTTCCATGCGGATCCTGCTGGCCATCTTCAGATGATAATTTGACAGTCGGCTTCATCTCCTAAAAGTAATGGGTAGGTGTTCCATGGGAATAATTTGTAGTTCCAGAGACACCATCCGAGGCAACACCCACCATTCTCAACAACATTTACTGCGCCGGAAATCGTTAAACAGTGGATGCCAGTATGTACCACAGTTATGTAGGTACAACAACCAGTTCTTCTGCGAAAACACTGGAATATTTATTTAGAACACCTGTTATTCCAGTTTGAAGAATAATAAACGGAAATGTCAAGCAATTTTAGATAATTTGCTCGCTTTGCTAATACATTGCACCAAAGAAGACGATTGCAGGCTAATGGTCCGTTTTTCTCAGGATGTCCTGGGAACTATTGATGAAGGACAAGAGGCAGATTACATTTTCTACATCTACATCTACATCCATACTCCGCAAGCCACCTCACGGTGTGTAGCGGAGGGTACTTTGAGTACCTCTATCGGTTCTCTCTTCTATTCCAGTCTCGTATTGTTCGTGGAAAAAAAGATTGTCGGTATGCCTCTGTGTGGGCTCTAATCTCTCTGATTTTAACCTCATGGTCTCTTCGCGAGATATACGTAGGAGGGAGCAATATACTGCTTAACTCCTCGGTGAACTATGTTCTCGAAACGTCAACATAAGGCCGTACCGAGCTATTGAGTGTCTCTCTTGCAGAGTCTTCCACTGGAGTTTATCTATCATCTCCGTAACGCTTTCGCGATTACTAAATGATCGTGTAACGAAGCGCGCTGCTCTCCGTTGGATCTTCTCTATCTCTTCTATCAACCATATCAGGTACGGATCCCACACTGGTGAGCAATATTCAACCAGTGGGCGAACAAGTCTACTCTAACCTCCTTCCTTTGTTTTCGGATTGCATTTACTTAAGATTCTTCCAATGAATCTCACTCTGGCAGCTGCTTTACCGAAGATGAACTTTATTTGATAATTCCATTTTAAATCACTCCTAATGCCTACTCCCAGATAATTTATGCAATTAACTACTTCCAGTTGCTGACCTGCTATATTGAAGCTAAATGACAAAGGATCTTTCTTTCTATGTATACGCAGCACATTACACTTGTCTACATTGAGATTCAATTGCCATTCCCTGCACCATGCGTCGATTCGTTGCAGATCCTCCTGCATTTCAGTACAATTTTCCATTGTTACAACCTCTACATATACCACAGCATCATCCGCAAAAAGCCTCAGTGAACTTCCCAGATTTCCGAAAAGCTTTTGGCACGGTACCCCCCTGCAGACTGTTTTCGAAGGTATGAGGATACGGAATAATTTCGCAGATATGTGAGTGACTAGATGACCTCTTAAATAATAGGACCCAGTGCGCTGTCCTCGACGGCGAGTGTTCATCGGAGACAAGCATATGGTCAGGAGCTCACCAGGGAAGTGTGATGGGACAGGTATTATTGTATGTATACATAAACGGTTTGGCGGACAGGGTGGGCAGCGATCTGTGGTTCTTGGCTGATGACGCTGTTGTGTACGAGGTGGTCTCGTTAAGTAACTGTAGGATGATACAAGATGACTTAGACAAAATTTCTAGTCGGTGTGATGAATGGCAGCTTCCTCTAAATGACAAAAAGTATACATTATGCGGATGAGTAAGAAAAGACATCACGTACTGTTCAAATACAGCATTGGTGGTGCGCTATTTGACACAGTCAGTTGGATTAAATATCCAGAAATAAGGCTGCAAAGAAAAATGCAATGGAACGAGCATCTAAGAATTGTAGTGGGGAAGGCTTCGATTTCGGTTTATTGGGAGCATTTACGGAAAGTGCGGGTTATCTGTAAAGGAGACCGCGCGTATAAGACGTCTGTGAGTCATTCTTCAGTACGGTGGAGAGTTTGAGGTAACCCCACCAAGCAGGATTAAAGGAACACATCGAAGCAGCTGAAATGCCGGCTGCTAGGTTTGTTATCGGCACGTTAGGTCATCACGCAGGTGGTACGGAGATCTTTCGGGATCGCAGACGGGAATGCCTGGTGAGAACATTATTCGGAAGATTTAGTGAACAGGCATTTGAAGCTGATTTCAGGACGATCCTGCTGCAGCCAGTAAAATTTCGCGTAATCCCCATAAAATATTAGATAAGAGAAATGTGGACTCGTCCGGATGCATACAGACAGTCGTTTTTCTTTCGCTCATTTTGTGAAGAAAAATCGCTATTGGTGGTACAAGATAGTCCCAGAAACGCACCGAACGATGGTTTGCGAAGTATGTATGGAGATGTAGATGTAGATGCACAGAATACTGGGTTGAAGTTACGCTGTGACCGTAGCCAGAAGTGTAGATGGTATTTTCAGACAACTGTAAATGGTAATTTTGCGTAGACAGATTTTACTGATTGGCAGTAGTGTTGCTGGTTGCGAGTAGCTGGTGAAGGGAGTTGTCTGTAGATCTAATACTTAGTTTAAATGTAAACGTATGATTGCCGTAAGAAATTCTAGTGTTGCTTTTCTGACTTATTTGTTGAATTAACTGGTACCGTTTGTCAGGTATTTACTATTCGCTGATTATTGTACTATTTATTTATTTGTTTATTTTTCCGAAGAGGCCTAATATTGTGAACTGTTTCTGCTCTTGGTGTTGAGGGACCGGTGTTATTTTCAAATTGTTTTATTACTGTGCTGAAGAAATTATAATTTGTTTACTGTGTTGTTCTTGTGCCCATACTTCAAGAAGTCTGTCTGAACCAAATATTTAAATTCAGATTGCGAAGGAAGATTTTTTGCTTTAATAGCAGTTGGGCCGGCTGGAGTGGCCGAGCGGTTCTAGGCGCTACAGTCTGGAACCGCGCGACCGCTTCGGTTGCAGGTTCGAATCGTGCCTCGGGCTTGGATGTGTGCGTAGTCCTTAGGTTAGTTAGGTTTAAGTAGTTCTAAGTTCTAGGGGACTGATGACCTCAGAAGTTAAGTCCCATAGTGCTCAGAGCCATTTGACCAGTAGCAGTTGTTTGTCGAAGTAAGCCCACACCCGCAGAACCCCATGCTGAACCCCACTCCACCAAAGTACTACGCTATAGTACTTGTGAATAAACTTGCACATAGAATAACATTTAAAATATATGTGCGACATGCGAAGATGGAAAAAACCTCAATCTCCATTGATCATTCGGACAGTAGCAGGAATTTCTTCCTAACTTTCATATAATGGAAACAACTTCAACAGACATTCCTAGTAAACAGTGCTGCATTTTCTGTAGTGAGACGTTTGTACCGCCTAGTAGATTTCTGTGTCACAGTACAGCTAACTTCGCCTTTTGGAATTCTACTCGACATACGGTCCAACAGAATTGAGTCTATCGTTGCAGGTGCCTCGTGGACACTTTGACTCGTTCGCTACCCTTCGCCTGTGCAGTCCGGCTGACCTGATTAAAGTGTCCTCTGCCCGCCGCTCAGGCGACGGTCATGGAGTTAACGCTGGCAGCTCGGGTCGCATAGGTGACCGCGCTCGCCACAATAATCCACTTGATGCATAGCTGGCTCTCTCCTCTTTTTTTTTCTTCTTTCTTTTCGATACTGCACGCACCAGCACCTCGGTGCAGCGAGACAGTACGAGTGGCGGACTAAATTAGCGCTCTAGAGTAAAGTCCCGTACTTTCGTTCCATTAGATTCCACTTTAACCGTCTGCTAAAACTCGTGGAATTCACAATACTAACATCTGACTCTCCGGTCTAAGCTTTATAGTACGGAAATCAGTTCCCGGCGTTAAAGAACAAGTATTTCATGTACATTTATATCGCATCTACGAACTTCGTTGATTGTTGACAAATTGCAACACGGGAAAACGTTCTCAGACGATATCACATTAATTCGAGAATCTTCATATTAATATACAGTACATGGTTGTTCAAACGAATGGGACAGAACGAAAGTTTTCCTGTCATTACAGTGCTCACTATATATCAGACATATACGTATAGACTGAAAGATTAATCTTCGCATTATAGGTTGGTAACAATGAAACGATGGATAGTCATTGTTGTTGTACATCGATGACGTTGGTTTTCAAAATGGTTGCATCTGTGATGGAAAAGGCGTACTGTGCCAAAGAGTACCCAGAAACACAATCAATAATCATTGTTCAAAGACATTTTCGGATAAAGTTTCGTAAAGTGGCACCACACCGTCACAATACTCCTTGATGGGCAAAATAATTCGAGGAGACAGGATGCATATGCATGAAGAAAACTACCGGGATGCCATCCGTCGAGAATCAAGTGGTGGCAAACATTCGTACGATCTACGAAAGAAGTCCAAGAAAATCCACGTGTCCTGACAGCAGAAGAATGAATCTATCGCAATCAAGACTGGCATAGGTTGCGCAAGCGCCTGCAGTTCAAGGTTTACGGAATTCAAATGTTGTCAATGTTAAAACTAGCCCATAGACAATATGCAGACAATTAAGCATTAAGTGACTTTCAGTCACGGATGGTGGTGGATGGTTTTGCAGATAGAGTTTTGTTCTCTGACGGAACAACATTTTACGTGCAGTAAAATGAACAAGCGCAATATGAGGACATGAGGTACAAAAAACCAGCGTGATTCTCTAATACTTTATTTATTTCTGCTCCATAATCAACTGCAGACTATGTGGTACTCTCTTCTTCGCACAGTCTGCCGTTGCAGACACAAACTACGTCAATATGCTACCTCTCTGAGTGTTGCCTTAGTTGTCAGGAGAGATACCAAATTTAATTGGAAAATTTGTGGTAAGTTGCTATGGGACAAAACTGCTGACGACATCGGGCCCCAGGCTTACACACTAGTTAATCTAGCTGAAACTAACTTACGCTAAGGACAACACACACATCCGTTCCCGAGGGAGGACTCTAACCTCCGACATGGGGAGCCGCGCGAACCGTGGCAAGGAGCCCTAGACCATGCGGTTCCAAGTTTAATGTTTCAGCACAATGGGGCCTCGCCACAGTGGGAAAACATCGTACATAGTCATCTCGACAAACATCTACCACAGCAATCGATTATCCGTGCTGGGTCGAGAGACGTGTCATTCATATTGCGGCCCGCTCGGTCGCCTGACCTAGCAGCAATGTATTTTTCTTTTCGGGGTGTGTGAAGGACATGTTATTTTTTATTTTGTCTTCAGTCAGCTGAATGGTTGGATGACGTCTGTAACGAGTTCCTCTCCTGTGCCAAACTCTTCATCTTAGAGTACCATTTGCAAACTACGTCCTCAGTTACTTTCTGGATGTACTCTCCTTCTTCTTCTATTGTTTCTGCCTCTACAGCGCCACTAGTACCATGGAAGTTACTCCTTCATGTCTTAACAGATGTCCTACAGTTCTGTCCCTTCTCCTTGTCACTGTTGTCAAATGGTTCAAATGGCTCTAAGCACTAGGGCACTTAACATCTGAGGTCATTAGTCCCCTAGACCTAGAACTACTCAAACATAACTAACCTAAGGACATCACACACATCCATGCTCAAGGCAGGATTCGAACCTGCGACCGTAGCAGCAGCGCAGTTCCGGACTGAAGCGCCTAGAACCGTTCGGTCACAGCGGCTGGCTGTCAGTGTTTTCCACATATTCCTTTCCTCTCGGATTCTGCGGAGAACCACCTCGTTCCTTACCTTTCCTGCCACCTAATTTTCAACCTTGGTCTGTAGCACCACATCTCAAAAGCTATCAGTCCCTCCAGTCCTGTTTTTGTACACTCCATGTTTCAGTACCATACAATGCTGTGCTCCAAATTGCTAGAAATTTCTTTTCAGTCAATTAAGACCTGTGTTTGATGCTAGTAGACTTCTCCTGGCAAGGAACACCTTCTTGTTGGTGGTAGTCT
This sequence comes from Schistocerca serialis cubense, assembly GCF_023864345.2. Classification (NCBI taxonomy): domain Eukaryota; kingdom Metazoa; phylum Arthropoda; class Insecta; order Orthoptera; family Acrididae; genus Schistocerca; species Schistocerca serialis. The sequence continues at coordinate 303,270,133 of NC_064638.1, forward strand.
CCTTTTACGGTCCTCCTTGCTCCGTCTGACTTTGGTTAATTTACTGCTTATGTAGGAGAATACCTTAACTTCATCTGCCGTGTTACCATTGACCCCAACGTTAAGGTTTTCGCTCTTCTCATTTCTGCTTCTTCTCATTACCTTCGTCTTTCTTCGATTATTCTCAATGCATATTGTTTATTCAGTAGACTGTTTATTCCATTCAGCAGATCCTGTAATTTTTCCTATGTTCATTGATGATAGTAATGCCATCAGCGAATCTTATCATTGATACTCCTTCATCTTGGATCTTAATTCCACTCCTGGAATTTTCTTTCATTTCCATCATTGCTTCTTTGGCGTATAGACTGAACAGTAGGGGCGAAAGACTACATCCCTGTTTTACACACTTTCTAATCCGAGCACTTCGTTCTTGTTACTCCCTCTCCGCTCTTGTACATGTTGTATATTACCCGTCTCTCCCAACAGCTTACCCCTAATTTTCCTCAGAATTTCGCACGTTTTGCACCATTTGAAACTGTCAAATGCTTTCCCCAGCTCGAAAAATGCTATGAAGGTGTCTTGATTTTTCTTTGGTCTTGCTTTCATCATTAGCCTAACGTCAGAAGTGCCTCCGTGGCGACTTTACGCTTCCTAAAGCCAAACTGATCGTCAGCTAAGACATACTCCTTTTCTTTCCCCATCTTCTTTATGCTATTCTTGTCAGCAAACTGGATGCATGACTTATTTAGCTGATTGTACGATAATTCGCGCACTTGTCAGCTCTTTCAGTCTTTGGAAATATGTGGATGATATTTTTCGAAAGTCATGGTATGTCACCAGATTCATACAATCTACACATTGTTTTGTTGCCACTTCTGCCCGTGATTGCAGAAGGCTGATAGAGTGTTATCTATCCCTTCTGCCTCATTTGATCCTAAGCCTTGAAATGCTCTTTTAAATTCTAATATTGGATCCCTTGAAATCGAGACCTGCTTGTTCTTCAATCACATCAACCAAGGCTTCCCCCTCATAGAGGCATTGAATCTACTTTTTTCCCCTATCTGCTCTCTCCTCAGCATTTAACAGTGGAATTCCTCTTGTTAATGATTCAAAAGAAGGTTGTGTTCACTTTTCGCTATGCTGTATTAGTCATTCCGACAGTCACTTCTTTTTCTATTTCTTCGCATTTGTCATGCAGACATTTCGTGTTAGGTTCCTCGTATTTCCTATATATTTATTTCCTAAGAGACTTGTATATCTGTTTTCTTCCTTCTTTCATCGATGATTTGAATTATTTCTTCTGTTACCCATACTTTATTCGCTGTTACCTTCATTGTACCTGTGTTTCTCTTTCCACAGTCTGTGACTGCCATTTTTAGAGATGTCTATTCTTCTTCAAGTCAACTGCCTACTGAGCTAGTCCTTAACGAAATATCTATAGCCTTAGAGAACTTAAGGCGGACTTCTTCATTCCTTAGTACATTCGTATCCCACGTCTTTCACGCCCCCACATGTATAACTTTATTCTTTCGTTAGTTATTCAGTCTTATTCTCGTTCTCCTCCCATTTGGTAGAGCCCTCCCGAAGATCCTAACTGGGGAATATTCCGGAATTTTTTGGCAATGGCGAGATTAGCATGACAGTTTTTCAATTACAGGCACACCTGGTATCCGGTGCGATTAATTCAATCGATCGGGCTACATTGGAACGGATCTGGCAGGAAATGCCGACTTCTGTTGATGGATATCTGTCGGATAGACATCTGCCGTGTCCTAAATGGAGTACACATCTAACGTTTGCGAATGTCTGCATGAACTGCGAGAGTTAACTTTTCAATCTACACGTGTATTTCTGAAATGAAGTCATTACTATAATCGCAGCAAAACATTCATTTTGTCAAATTGGTTCTGAATCAATCTATGTTATGCCAAGCGCAGATTATTACTACTCCCGTGGTAATATTTGTTTGGATGCTACGATATTATTCGTGGTTGAAGGATATAGTCTCCCAACGAAAACCTCTAATTCTGTAATCAGCAACCAATGTGAGGATCAATAAATACTTTTTGCTGCATTGTGAAGGAAACATGAAGAGTGGAAGAGAAAATCTTAGTAGGAGCCAAATCCCACATTTTTGAGCAATATCAAAACTAACATAACTTAAATGTATCCAAAACTGAGAAGCTATTCCGATACCACAGAATTGTGCTTCTTAACCCATCATCGCAAAAAATAATGAGACTAATAGAAAAGTAATATCTCTGAGTTCCATACCAGGCATCTGACTACTTCTAGGTACGTTAAAAGAGCTTTTTTCCCATGATCCAATAAACAGATGCACTAAGTTGAATCTTTCCTCATTTATTTTACCCTTTTTTTTTACAAAAGTGTAACGAAAATAAGTGGCGACGGCCTTGCCGCAGTGGCTACACCGGTTCCCGTGAGATCACCGAAGTTAAGCGCTGTCGGGCGTGGTCGGCACTTGGACGGGTGACCATCCAGGCCACCATGCACTGTTGCCATTTTTCGGGGTGCACTCAGCCTCGACCGAATAGTAGCGGCTTCGGTCAAAAATACCATCATTACGACCGGTATGAGCGGTGTGCTGACCCCACGCCCCTCCCATCCGCATCCTCCTCTGAGGATGACACGGCGGTCGGATGGTCCCGATGGGCCACTTCTGCCTTGTAGACGGAGTGTTTTTTTTTTTTTTTGTAACAAAAATAAATTACTTTCGAAAGTCTTTCATTATTATCAGTACAGACTTCTGTTTCTCATACAACTCCATTGGTGGGATCAGATGCGGCAAAGTTTGCTGCAAAATTCCCTGTTTTGTTGAAGGACAAACGGTAACATCATCACCAGTTCTTTCTGTTCACCAACTGACAATCATCGCTGCTCTTTCAGACGAAATATTTTGAGGCTTACACCTGCAGTAACCTTCCCTCTTTTGAATTCTTTGACGTTTTTTTCCATTCTTCTGTTTCAAATTAAAGACCTTTAATAGCTATTTGAGATCACTGAGTATAAGACATTTGGATCATACTGCATTTGGGGATGTTACATGCATGCATCGACAGCAATGTACTAATGAATAAATAAGCCTGAGAAACTTTCATCGGTATATATGGCGGCGATATATAGTGATCAAATTTTCTCAGACTTCCAGCCGTGCCCAGTGATTTGAAATCCACGAGTTTTCGGCCGAGTTCTCCTCGGCCATTGTCAGGTGGCGACTGTCAAATGACTGCTTCTACCGTCCTTATATAGCCACGCTGTCTTCATTGACGTCACGTGCTCTTGGTCCTGCGCCATTTATGTTAATGTTTTCGATGCGCGCTAGCCGCGACCGTTTCAACTTTCCAATGGCCGGGTTCCAAGTTATGTTTCGCTGCGGGCCGCTAGCTTTCATTCAGGGTGTTGTCAGAAATTTTTGGTCTCATGGGCGTGAAAATCTTGTAGAATTTTGCAACTACATCAACAACATCCATAGTAACACCAGATTAACGATGGGAGCAGAGACAGATGGTGCCTGGCCTTTTCCAGACATCCTCGTCCGCCAGAAAGAAAATGGATGTCTAAACTGCAGTGCTTATTGGAGACCCACCCACACAAACTGATATCTCCATGCTCCCAGCTATCACCACCCTTCGCAGAAAAGTTCTGTTCTGAGAACATTGGTGACTCGAGCGGAACCCGTTTCAGACGCTGCAAGCCTTCCGAAGGATCTGAGCCACTTACGGCAAATCTTCAAAGAAAACGGCTACAACAACCGCCAGATGTCGCAACTATCTTGCCGAAGAAACATAAGTAAATCACTTCCGAGGAGAGGACGAAGAAGCTTGCGTTATTCCCGATCTTAGGGACAATAGCAGGAAAGATTAGCCGGCTTCTAGAGAAGGGTAAATTCGATGCGACTTTTAGAGCGCCGACTAAAATTCGACAGCTAATGAGGCCCATGAAAGATGATGTTGGAGTCAGAACGCCAGGAATCTATAAAATACTGTGTCGGTGTAGACAGTTCTGTATCGGACAGAGTGTACATACTATTGAGCAGTGCCGTGTGGAACACGAGAGATGTTTTCGCCTACGGTATCCTGAGAAGTCAGCGGTGCCGGAACATGCTTTAAAAAACGGACGCCGTATTGCAATTGTCGAGACATGTGTTATTACACGGACTACTAGTTTTTGGGACACTGTTATAAAAGAACCGTTCGGGTTAAAAATTTCCGACAACATCCTCAACAAAGACGGCGGCCTGCAGATAAGCACAGCTTGGAATCCTGCCATCGGAAAGTTGAAGCGGGCGCGGCAAGCGCGCAATTAAAACATTACCACATATGGCACTGTAGCGGGCACCAGTGACGTCAATGAAGAAAGCGCGGCTGTACGAGGACGGCAGCAGCAATCATTTAACAATGGCCAAGGAGAACTCGGCCTACAGCTCGTGGATTTTAAACCCCTGGGTGCGGCTAGAAGACCGACAAAAATTTATGATCTTCAACAGTGTTTCAGGAGCACCATCTTTACAATCAAAGAGGTCATTCGTATGCATTGCAATGACACTTGGACCGCTGAAGCACTGTTTGGCGCAAAGACCACACAACTTCTACTAATGAATGTTTGAAGTATTTCCTCTGTGATTATATAATTTGAGTGAGTCATGCAACAGAGTACTGAGAACACTGTAGCATTGAAAACTCGTTCTGTGGAGAAAATGGCTCCCAAAACGTTTTCTTTTCCACTCTTCCTATGCATTTTTTGTGGGTGGTACTTAACAGTTTGTCGGAATATGCTGCAATGTTTATGATTTATTAGAAACAAACGCCGTTGGATCATAATAAAGAACTGCAGGACGAGCTAGCATACCTACGTGCTGTACTACATGGTAATTTCATTTAAGAAAATTTCCAAAGCGTCAGAATCCACTAACCTATCCATAGCAACCTCGCTCCCTATCCGAGATATACGGACGCACGCCTTTGAAGTGGCGCTCGACACAGAGGTAAACCTGTCCAAATCCTGGTCGTGGTAAAATTTGCACTATTGATATTTGGCCAACAAGTGGATTGACAAAAGTTCCTCATTTCCAGTCTTTGCGCCAATAGCATCGATTCATGAAGTGCTGGTGATTGGATGGTGAACCGTCCGCCGGATGGGGCCGTAAAGCTCTATGGCTCACTTTGTGATATTTGTGAGGAAGGTGCCTCGATCCAGCGCCTCTCCCTTCTGTAATCATCAACTTTCAACATTACACTCTTTTAAATGGTTCTGAGCACTATGGGACTTAACTTCTGAAGTCATCAGTCCCCTAGAACTTAGAACTACTTAAACCTACCCGACCTAAGGACATCACACACATCCATGCTCGAGGCAGGATTCGAACCCGCGACCGTAACGGTTGCGCGGTTCTTAAACCCTCCAAATACGCCTACTAAAGAAAAATATGTGCGCAAGGAATTATTCCATTGTGGAACCCATTCCCGGCTCTTTGACACAGGTCTTCAATCCAGGCACGCCATACGACTTTACTTCTATTTTAGTCCATGGTAAACATTTGGAGCTAGTCAAACTTTTAAATATTAACAATAGTGAGAGAGGGGGCTACGAAATGGGACGGACATGTCAAATTAGTCGTAGGCAACTCAAATTTAAGACTCAAATTATCTGAAAGATTTCATTGATGTTGCAGAGCATTTCAAGCGAATCCACTGAACCCTCCCCTTAGGAAAATTTATGAATTAATGTGCTGGTAACCCCTTAAGTTATTTGATTTTTAAACAGCGGAGCAGAAGTGAACGTACTCAGACATTTCTCTCTTTACTTATTCTGATCAACACTAAACAGACATACAATATTTTTAGCGCAACGCAATCTGACTTTCAATAATCCCTAAAAAAGAATGGCCATGACTGACAATAACCTATACCTTTCGTGAATCACTTACCTCACAAAAATCTTCGTTACTCGAACTACTGCAATACAGCCAGCGCCAATACTGCCGGGTAAATAACGGATTCTAAGTACTGAAGGCATAGTTAGCAAATGAAAGATTTTGATAGAGAACAGACAATGTATTTACCTTAATAACCTTAGAAAGTCATTATATATATATATATATATATATATATATATATATATATATATATATATATATATATATATATAAGTTCATGACATCCAGTCTTACAAATTTCGTTTTTCTGACGTCCGCTCTACAAAACTCTGCCATCTCTCTTCCCACATCCACACATCCGCCTCTGCTGGCGGCTCACCTCCAACTGCGCAACGCTATGCGCTGTTCACATCCAACTGCCCAACACTACAACAGCAAATATTCCAACAACGCAAACCAGACTGCACACAGCACAGCATGGATTTTCATACAGAGCGCTACGTGCCGTTACCAACATAAAAGCCTAAACAGCCTACTTACACCACATGGCAGATACCAGTCCGATCTCGTTTAGAGTACTACCCTAGATTTGTATATTTGGAGTCACTATTAAGGAGGTACACAGCAGATATCAAACTAATTGTGGGATGAGCTACTATGATCTTAGCAAAGTAACAGGTTAGTACAGCCCACGGCGTTACTGAGATATTTCGAGAACTGAAATGGGAGCATTAGAATAAAAGTGAAGTTCTTCTCATGAGACCCTGTTGGGTAACTTAAGGGAACACGTTTCCAAGAATGACCTTGTGACAATGCTAGGAGAGGGATAACTGAGCGAATGTTATACGACAAAGGTGTTAATATTCGTACGAAATACTCTCCACCATTAATTTTGGTGACCAAGGGGTGTAAGTGCTTTAATTTGTAAACGGTAGCTGACTAAGCACTCATGTTTAAAACTTTCTATAATTGTAGTGTAAAGACTGATGCAGGTGATGTATATATTACTATACAGGACGTAACTAAATTCACTCCACAGACTTATGACGGCTTTTAGTGGGGACCAAGACCGTTAAGATTAGCATAGGAACTCATGTTGGGAAATGTAACGTTTTCCCTCTACACGCAGAATTCCACAACACATGCTGCTCTCTGGCTCCTGTTACTTGTAGTCTGAGTACACCTACAAGTGGAGCTCGATGTGACGCGCACCGACATCAACACAGACACTGTACGTCCGTACCATGTTCCGGTACACACGATCGCCAATCCGCCGTCTTCCAGCGCCCACGATAGCCACAACCTTGCTAGCATTCTGTACTGTAGTGAATGACCACTACTGAATAGTATTGCAGTATGAAAAAAGGCCAGAAGCACAACAGCAGGTACATATCTCTCTGAGCAGATCGCAAACTCAACTCAATGTCACGTAAAGAAACCCGTAGTAGACATGGGAATCAGGTAATCGACGAATGACGTAAGTAATAACTATGTCAGTGGCGCAGAAGAAGCGGGTGATTAGAATGGGTGTTGTGGTAAGCGTCCGCACATGAGTTACTATGCTAAAGCTAACCGTCTTGGTCCCCACAAGCCCCAACGTCGCTAAAGGCAATTTAGTTACATCCTGTTACCGCATGCAAATATCTTCATGTGTAAGTGCATCTACATATCACAACTGCTACGACAACCCGGAGTTCGTCGTATTAGTGATTTATCATTGTGATTTTTGTAATAATATCTTCAAGCTTAATAACAGGGTCGTTATCAGGTCAGTGATTGAAAATTGTAACTGATGAGATCCTGCACTATCACGAAAGTCTTGTGAAAGGACAGAAAAGTGCCATCTAATGTCGGTACCTGCCTCGAGATGACTGCGTGTTTGTGTTGTCCTCATCATTTCATCATCATTCATGACAGTGGCGCGATTGGACTGAGTAAAGGTTGGGAATTTGTAGGGGCGCTGATAACCGCGAAGTTGAGCGCCCCACAAACCAAACATCATGATCATCATTTAATGACGGTGTCGTCGACGCTCAACGGGACTCTTGCAGAAATATTACATGTGATCTTTGACGACTACTGCTGGATTCATGACTTGTAGTCTGAAACGAGGTGGACTATATTACATAAACCGTAACCTGAATATACGTTTTAGCAAAGTGAGAAATAGAACGGGACGTCACTTTAAAGCTCGGTAATTCTCATATGAGTTGTGTTTGTAGCGCTACGGCAGAAGTTTTCTTGTGAGCAGCATAAGTATTGTACTAGGTACATCCTCTCTTATGTCTAGTAACACATTCAGGGCTGACACCAGAATCATTCAAAATTGGTGAGGACAGTCATCAGAATGTATAAACTAAATTATATTTAACATACCATATAATTTAAACCGTGACCAAACGGGGTTAGCTTTTTATTCGCCTGCCAATCCCGCTCAAATGTATGTGCATTGGAACAGCCTGCAAATCGATGTCGTCTATTTATTTACTTATTTATCATGCGAGTAATAGCTGCTTAGATGTACAATGAGTCATTGCACGGTTTATAGAATGCTGTATGGAAAATTTATAAACAAAAGAATTAATAAAAGACGAGGAAACGTTGTCATAGAGTGTTTGCATCAATGAAACACATTACAGAAGATGATAAATTTAGACAACATTGTCCGTGGATCTGGTGCTAAACTTTTGTTAAAAACAATAGTCGAGATCACAGTAACATTTGCTTATTGTGACCGGTTTCAGGTTATGATGAAACCATCGAAAGATATTTTGAGCCCTCTACTTCTGGTTTTTCACGTGTTACCACGATCGTGACAGTGCACAATCTTGGTAGCACGAGAAAAACCGAGGAGTCGCCAGCACCAGTCGTAGGTGGCCTAAAAATCTGAAGACAGCTTTAGCATAAGCCGAAGTTCGTCATAGTAAAGAAACGTTATTGTGATCTCGACTTTTCCTTTTAATCAAAACGTTACAGAAGAAATTTGTAAACTATTGTGAGCAACTCCCGTACAGAATAGAGGTGCACTAAGGAAACATGGGTTCTAGTGCAATGTGTGTGGTGTCGCCGCGAGTGCGTGTTTGAATCAGCCGCCGAGTGTACCAGCACGGGCCGGCCACGGGAGCCACCTGTGGGATGCGTGAGCGGGGCGAGGTCTCCGCCACGCCGTACGCCGGCGACTCACGCGTATATGCGAGCGTAGCAGTGCTAACTAACAAGGGAATGCCACGACGCTGGGCTCTGAGCACTATGAGACTCAACATCTGTGGTCATCAGTCCCCTAGAACCTAACTAACCTAAGGACATCACACATATCCAGGCCCGAGGCAGGATTCGAACCTGCGACCGTAGCAGTCGCGCGGTTCCGGACTGAGCGCCTAGAACCGCTAGACCACCGCGGCCGGCTACGACACTGGGATCACCACCGATTTACTTCAAACTCTGTATTCCTTTAGTAGGACATTAAAACAGTAACATACTCCCTCAGTTGTAATGACCATCCTTACCACTAGCCACGCACGGAGATATCTGACAGAAGTGCCTGTGAATCCAGGCCCTGCAAGGTAAGCATGTCTATGATGAAGTCACGATTATAAATCAGAATAACATCCACCATCATACATGCCCTAAAATATTTAAGTGAGGAACGGGTACCCCCTACTCTACAACACACAAACAAGTGTTACCTGTACTAATATTTTTGTTACAGGATCACCATACACAATGGGTTCAAGTGAGTAGTTTGAGAAATTGGAAAATCCTCCATACGTAGGAGGATACTACAATGAATTCATAAACTAAATGAAATTAATGGTGATAAACATAAAAACGGCTGCTGTGGTCGAGCAGTTCTAGGCGCTTCGGTCCGGAACCAAGCGGCTGCTACGGTCGCAGGTTCGAATCCTGCCTCGGGCATGGATGTGAGTGATGTCCTTAGGTTCGTTAGGTTTAAATAGTTCTATGTCTTGGGGACTGATGACCTCAGATGTTAAGTCCCGTAGTGCCCAGAGCCATTTGATAAACATGGACACATAACAATCTTTCAAAAGCGTTCCTACATGAGAAAAGAACCCCTAGCGTCACTTACAATACAATGATTACAAAACAATTTAACCCTCCAAAATATTGCCCTCACAACACTTCAATATGCCATATTGTCTATGCTGTCTTAGGTGGACAATAACGTATTTTTACCGATACCTTTTTCGGCTTTTAAACCCTATGAAAACAACTCCGTACGTTGCATTTGTCGATGGAGCGACGTCTCTAAACATTTGAGCATTGGTACCTTCGTCAGGGGTACATCCAGTTCTGCAGACATGCCTCGTCCCACATCCATGTAACGTGATTTCCGTAGGTTGATCACATTGCCTGCCTCCGCCCCATACTGTCAGAGATAGTAAGGCGCCGTTTGTATTTGTCACCAGTCTGTGCTACGAAAATCACATTATCGGCGTACGCGCCACAACGAAAGGTCACGGAACGGAGGCTAACACTTTCCAAGCGTCGCAGCAGTCCGTAAAGAGCTCGTCCCATGACAATGGCGAATAACGTGGCAGAAATAGGACAACTCTATCTGACCGACCTGTTGACACGGGCGGAGCCGGTCTTGTAGCCGTTTACCATAATCCTCGTGACTGCCTCTAGCCAGATCGCGGAGTTCAGTGTAGTAGAAATCAGCGGTCGCGATATACCAGCGTGCTCTATCTCGTTCATAGCTGCCTAATGTTCGACACAAGGAGGGCCTGACACACCGTAACTACCATTGAAGCGTATAACCATAGACAGGTAATCGGCGTTGACATCTGCTCCACGTGGAATCAACTTCGCGTATGTAAATACCTCATCAAGAAGGGCCATATTGACGAACCACGGACCCTTCCTTCGTCGGACGGGTCCTTGGTTGGAGATTTTCTGTTCCCGGGAACAGGGTGTTTATGTTGTCTTCATCATTTCCTCAGCATTCGTAAATGTGGCTTGATTAGTCTGTGCAAAGAAATAGGACTGAGTAAAAATTGGGACTTCATTCAGGCGCTGATGACCGCGCAGTTGAGCGCCCCACAAACCAAATATCATCATCGTCGTCGGACGAGTTGGCGTGGGAGTGTGAGAGTACACTCATACATTAGGCAGTCCGTGAACGCTGTCGGCCATAACATCGATAACTGCCGATCGCAGGTCGCGTGTGATGTAAGCTCGATGCAAACAGCTCGCGGAATGAATAGTTAAATAGATGTATGCCCTTCGGTCAACTTGTTATATGACCCATGTGTCGATCGTCGTGTCATATGACCCATGTGTCCGACAAAGCCAAGTCTTTTACAAGCGCCTGAAGTGCAGGGCAGGTGGTATGTGGCGGCATCTGCTCGGATGGTCTGAGCACACAATTGATATCTCCGCCTACTACCAAGTGGTCTGAAGGCTTATCTCACTAGGGGTAAGATAAATACAGCCTACAGGAAAATTAAAGAGACCTTTGGAGAAAAGAGAGCCACTTGTATGAATATCAAGAGCTCGGATGGAAACCCAGTTCTAAGCAGAGAGGGAAAAGCAGAAAGGTGGAAGGAGTATTTAGAGAGTCTATACAAGGGCGATGTACTTGCGGACAATATTATGGAAATGGATGAGGATGTAGATGAAGATGAAATGGGAGATACGATACTGCGTGCAGAGTTTGACAGAGCACTGAAAGACCTGAGTCGAAACAAGGCCCCGGGAGTAGGCAACATTCTATTAGAACTACTGACGGCCTTGGGAGAGCCAGTCCTGACAAAACTCTTCCATCTGGTGAGCAAGATGTACGAGACAGGCGAAATAGCCTCAGTCTTCAAGAAGAATATAATCATTCCAATCCCAAAGAAAGCAGGTGTTGACAGATGTGAAAATTACCGAACAATCAGTTTAATAAGTCACAGCTGCTAAATACTAACGCGAATTCTTTACAGACGAATGGAAAAACTGGTAGAAGCCGAACTCGGGGAAGATCAGTTTGGATTCCTTAGAAATGTTGGAACACGTGAGGCAATACTGACCTTACGACTTATCTTAGAAGAAAGATTAAGGAAAGGCAAACCTACGTTTCTAGCATTTGCAGACTTAGAGAAAGCTTTTGACAAAGTTGATTGGAATACGCTCTTTCAAATTCTGAAGGTGGCAGGGGTAAAATACAGGGAGCGAAAGGCTATTTACAATTTGTACAGAAACCAGATGGCAGTTATAAGAGTCGAGGGGCATGAAAGGGAAGCAGTGGTTGGGAAGGGAGTGAGACAGGGTTGTAGCCTCTCCCCGATGTTATTCAATCTGTATATTGAGCAAGCAGTAAAGGAAACAAAAGAAAATTTGGAGTAGGTATTAAAATCCAGGGAGAAGAAATAAAAACTTTGAGGTTCGCCGATGACATTGTAATTCTGTCAGAGACAGCAAAGGACTTGAAAGAACAGTTGAATGGAATAGACAGTGTCTTGAAAGCAGGATATAAGATGAACATCAACAAAAGCAAATCAAGGATAATGGAATGTAGTCGAATTAAGTCGGGTGATGCCAAGGGAATTAGATTAGGAAATGAGACACTTACAGTAGTAAAGGAGTTTTACTATTTGGGGAGCAAAATAATTGATGATGGTCGAAGTAGAGAGGATATAAAATGTAGACTGACAATGGCAAGGAAAGCGTTTCTGAAGAAGAAAAATTTGTTAACATCGAGTATAGATATAAGTGTCAGGAAGTCGTTTCTGAAAGTATTTGTATGGAGTGTAGCCATGTATGGAAGTGAAACATGGACAATAAATAGTTTGGACAAGAAGAGAATAGAACCTTTCGAAATGTGGTGCTACAGAAGAATGTCGAAGATTAGGTGGGTAGATCACGTAACTAATGAGGAGGTATTGAATAGGATTTGGGAGAAGAGAGGTTTGTGGCACAACTTGACTAGAAGGAGGGATCGGCTGGTAGGACATGTCCTGAGGCATCAAGGGATCACAAATTTAGCATTGGAGGGCAGCTTGGAGGGTAAAGATCGTAGAGGGAGACCAAGAGATGAATACACTAAGCAGATTCAGAAGGATGTAGGTTGCAGTATGTACTGGGAGATGAAGGAGCTTGCACAGGATAGATTAGCATGGAGAGCTGCATCAAACCAGTCTCAGGACTGAAGACCACAACAACATCAACAACACCAAGTGGTCGGCGTAGTCCTGAACGAGCGGTGCTGTGTCTTCAGCATAAAAGGTGCGTCGCTCTCTTCTTCTGTCGGTGCCAGAAAGGGTATACAGTTTCCTCAGACGAACTGTACCAACTGTGAGTGCGACCCCAAGGGCCGGCGGCCAACAGGATACATCCGTTGCCAAAATCCCTTCCCTGGGCAGAATAGCCGTACCCCTCTGCCCACATCTGAAAGCACAGCGTAGGCGTCATATCCGTAGGCATCGATACAGAGTCCTAATCGGACTTCTTGAAGGAAAACAACATCCAGATCCACAGCTCGTAATGTATATTGCAGCATACGGGTTTTGAGAGCAGAAGTAACGCCTTTGACATTGATCGTGGAGAGTCGATATGCCTGTTCCATCAAGTTGAAGGGGCTGTCGTTGGTATTACAGGTGGGCAGTAGTCGCGGAGTGGAGCGTCGTCAGGACGAAGAGATAGGAGGTGGCTGGTGTGGGTCACGCCAGCCTAGGCGTCTGTCACCGTCAACGTAGACGTTGCCGACGGCATCGGTGTACCGTCAGGGTCCTGAAAGGCATCCTGCGTCTTCTGGGAGGTCGATACCACTGGATCCCGATTAGCAGGCGTAGTCGTGTGTGCATCCGGGCGGGGCTTTGGTGATCTCTCGCATCCTCACAGTGCGGTCCCACGGGTAGCGGGGGAAGACATCGAACCATGTGGTAACCCAGGATCGGCCGTATCGGATCGGTGTATCGGCTGACTCACCTCATCATCCATCGTTGCTGCCTCGGGCCGCTCTACTGTGTCGGTCGTCGTGCGCCGTTTCATATGGCGCTTCGGTGATTACTGTTTACGCTATCTCGCCTCTGTGTCAGGCGAAGGGCAGAGGGTGGGCGTGATATCCTTTTATTCAACTTCCACCGCACCGTCGGCTATCGATGGTCGAATCTGATCGGCTGAGTGCGTCTGCACGATACGGCACTCCGTATTTACATGGCCTATCTGTCCACGTCCAGCGCAAGTCTTCGGCTGACCGTCGTAAATAATTATCGCCTGGCAACCAGCGATAGTGAGATACGAAGGTATTTGGCCGTGCAATTCAACACGGACTTGTCGCACCTTGTTAAGTATAGGATAAGCTTCGAAGGTCTTCCATCTATCGGACGTATGACCGAGTACTGTGCCATAAGGTCGAAGAGCAAGGGTGACCAAATCCGGTGGAACTTCAAATGACAGCTCAGACAAGGGCATATTTTCCATTCCCAGCCCAGTGAGTTCAAATGTTACCACACACACGTGTCCGTCAGATTGGCAGATTCTGTAACCTGATAAGTTTGTCACAGACCTCATCGTCAGTGAAGATATACAACGCTGGAGACAATAGACAAATGGATATGCAGCAGTTCTTTAGGATCAACATGTATCACTTCTCTTAAGAACTATCTTCTTCGTGGGCATTGGGGACGTTGCGTCAAACTTCAGGTTGATCGTGGCTTCCCGATACGAAAGACTCATCGGATGTCAGGAACGGAACCGTAATGCTCACACATTAGCGTGGTGTCGAGTTAAACAACAGACACGGAAATGCCACACGGAGCGGCCGGGACGCACCGCACTGCTCCACAGCATAACGACGAGTACCTACGCAAAGATACATCTGTTACATAACAGACGCGTAAAACTTCTCTTGCTATTTGCCAGAGTAGTGGACCTTACTACTTGCACATTATTTTGTTTTAATGGCCTAGGCCGGCCGCTGTGGCCGAGCGGTTCTAGGCGCTTCAGTCCGGAACCGTTCTGCTGCTACGGTCGCAGGTTCGAATCCTGCCTCGTGCATGGATGTGTGTGCTGTTCTTAGGTTAGTTAGGTTTAAGTAGTTATAAGTCTAGGGGACTGATGGCCTCACATGTTAAGTCCCATAGTGCTTGGAGCCATTTTTTTAATGGCCTGCTGAAGGCGTACAAGTTCGGGGTAAATCCGTGATCCCAACGTTTTGGTATTCCCTAGTGGGTCTCTTGTATGTCCTTTGACTGTGCCGTTCACATGAGGCTACTGTGTCTTGTGACGTGGGGCCCAAGAACCGGTCTCGTTTGCTGCGTAGTTACTCCACGATTGGCGACGAGTTTGGAATGGTTTCCGAGCGTGCATTCTTTAAGTGCAGTTTTATCAGGTTTATTCATTATGTACGCCGTGCTGTTGGCCCTTATTGAACAGGGCTGTTACTGCTTCGTCGATTTCTATTAACAGACTGGGTACCGTCCCACCGGTCTATCCACCCACATTTCCTCGACATGATGATTCAGCCGAGGATCGGGAAGTATACGAAAAAACATTTAGCATTTTTTGGGTTTCAGTGTGGCAACCTTGAATTTGTGCAAAGCCTTATTTCTCTCACTGATTCCACCTAAGAGTATCAATCATTGTGCCAGCTTTCCCCGTAAGAAGAACCGGCAGCTCTTACATTTGGTCACAAACTAACACATGACATAGCAGCGCCAGTTGAATTCTACCGATGCCGCAAAAAACGACACCGGTCATACAGGGCCTGGGCAGTGGAACTTCACAGTAATACCCGTGAGTGGTAATTCGTTGCTGATGCCCGTAATCACTCTTGCGCTAGACGCTATTATGTGTTTAGTTCCGGACAAAGAAGTGCGTCAGAAAGTTTTACTCGGTTACAAGCGCCCCCCACCCCCTTTTTCAAGAAGTTTTTCGAATAGCGCCAGTTTACAGGGCAGTGGGTGACCAAGCCTGCGGCGACGTGGCAGTAGTGTCCAAAGACGTGCCCTCTATGACAGACAGCTTGCGCGACGAAGCGGCAGTGGTAGCGGCAAACTCACGGTCCGAGTGGACGACTATCGCGTACTTACAAGTACCAAATAAAAATTGTAGAGTCTTCGCCGGGCGACGCCCTCCGTTTACTGAGCACTTGTCGCTTGATGCCAATGGTGATTGGGAGGTGAAGCCCGGCTGAGATACTTCACGACCGGCAGCCGCGAATTCTCCTCGACCTTGTAACCTGCCCACTATATTTTGTTCCTATATGGACTCTATAAAAGTCTGCGTATTCCCGAAACTATGGCCCCACAAACTGTTATATAATTAAACTCGTATGCAAATCTTTGACTAAACGGAACCTAATCTGAACTGAACGATAGGTAAACTGAATGGGTCTTACAATCAATATGTAGGCCTAATCAAAATTGAGGTAAATAAAATTTCCAACTACTGAACACCGCATGTGGTAATGTGTAATGACAAACAATGGGGAGGGGAGAGTAACTACTCGTATGAAACGATATTCCAGGACAAAGATTTTAGAATGAAGTATATGGTCGTGTGATCACGGTCCGCGCTGCTCGCCCCCGTTGGAGGTTCGAGTCCTCCCTCGGGCATGGGTGTGTGTGTTGTCCACAGCCTACTTTAGTTTAAGGTAGCTCATGTAGTGTGTAAGCCTAGTGACCGATGACCTAAGAAGTTTAGTCCCATAAGACCTTACCACAAAATTTCACACATAACATTTGTCTAAACAATGCTATGCTTACGGAACAATCATGTAAAAACGGTGCAATGTTAACAAAGAACTGCTATAAAATCATACAACTTAATTTATTAATGTGTTAATGCGTGACTCAGGGAACTGGTGTGGTCTTTCTTTCTGCTCTGAGCAATGTAAATAGCTGACAACAGCTATTCTGACAAATTAGGTGCGCAGTGCTCCAGTCTTACCTCAGACTTCTTCTCTTCAAAAACAATGATATTATTCAAAATATATATTCTGTTCGCTTTCTCATGTATACATGTTATTTATCCTTGTGGTCCTTTACAATCAATCTTTCTTCATTTAAAAGATACGAAGTCCACAAAAAATGGTTGAAATGGCTCTGAGCACTATGGAACGTAACATCTGAGGTCATCAGTCCCCTAGAACTTAGAACTACTTAACCCTAACTAACCTAAGGACATCACACACATCCATACCCGAGGCAGGATTCGAACCTGCGACCGTAGCAGTCGCGCGCTTCTGGACTAAAGCGCCTAGAACCGCTCGGCCACCGCGGCCGGCATACAAAGTCCACACACGACTATTAAATACGTCCATCACATATCACACTTCAACTTCGTATGAATAAGACTGCGCAGAGGCAAAGACTGTGCCAGAACAAGACCAAAGATTGTTCAACACTAACTTGCTTCCTCTCTGACGGGCACATCGACTGTATAACAAAAACCAAAATGATATGACCCTCTGCGCCACACCAGCCGCAGACCGGAAATACCGGTGAGGACGAGAAGGTTTTGTCGCTGATCCTAGTGGACACCAGCCACTGTTGTCCGCCGGCGGCCGACGCGCTGGTGGCGCGCCGCATTGACGTGCCCTTAGCGCTAGGATTTCACCCGGAACAAGTCCCGCCCATTCAACCCCCTCCACGCCTATCCATAGTGTAAGGCCCTCCCCTAAACGGCCGCCAGTTCCGCAAATTGGAAGCTACAACAAATTTGTTATCGTCACAGTCCAACACGTGTTATACTGTGATGAAATTCAGTAACGATAAGAAATTTAAGCTTTTCTGGATAGTAATGTGTTATGAATCTGCATTATTAAAGAGATAAAAATATTTATAGAGAATTGAAAGCATCGCCAGCAATAGAAAACAAAAAAATAACGTGATGTTATTTAAGGGCAATAAGGAGAAATTTTCATTAACTAATTCGCTTATTATAATACGCTGATAACACAAAAGGAATGGGAAGAGTATTTCCAAAAATTATTAAATGAGGACAGAGAAGAATATCTAGAAGAAAGAACAGCTGAAGAAAAAGGACATGAAGTTGATGAGATCCAGATTTTAGAAAGTGAAGTACTTCAGGACTTGAGAACAGGAAAGAATGGTACATCACCGGGACCAGGCAATATCAATCTGGAGTGTCTGAAATATGGGGGTGACAAAATTCTGAAACTGATAACACAGCTCTTCAACAAAATGATACATGGAGATTCAGTACCCAAAGAGATGAAGCTAGGTTACATTAATACAATATTTAAGAAAGGGGATCGCAAAATTTGTTCAAACTATAGAGGAATTTGTGTTGCAAACACATTAATTAGAATTTTTGCGAAAGTAATTAAAAACAAACTGGAAAAAAAATTTTAGAACCCAAGAAGAACAATATAGATTCATGGCTGGGAGATCATGTGTAGACCATATTTTCACATTAAGACAGATTTTGGAGAAACATAGGGAAAAATAAAAAAATATAGGATTAATTTTCATAGATCAAGAAAAAGCGTATGATACTGTTCCAAGAAAATTACTTTGGTGAGCACTACATATGGCAAACATAAACCCTTACTTGATTAAAATAATACAACAGATGTATAAAGATAACATTTGCCAAGTGAACGTTGGTAATAAACTTTCACAGAAATTTAGAACAAGCAACGGCCTTTTACAGGGCTGTCCCATGTCACCATCATTATTTAAAATCTATATAGATATTAGCCTTAGAACATGGTCTCGTAAATGTAACAGTATGGGATTAGAAATAAGAGATGGGGTTTACCTGCATCATTTACTGTTTGCTGATGATCAAGTAGTCGTAGCACAAGATGGGGAGGATGCTAACTATATGTGCAATCAACTAGCAGTAGCATACAAAACTTGGGGTTTGAAGATTAATTAGCAAAAAACAGAATACATGACTAATGACTCAGATGAGATATACATTGAAGGAAATAAAATCAAAAAGATAAACACTTTTTGTTATTTGGGATCCATTTTAGAAATAGAGCGAAAATCAGAGTCAGAAATCAATAAAAGAATTAGTAGCGGACGGAGGGTCATTGGGATGCTTAACTCAGTCTTATGGAGCAGGAATGTAATAAGCAGAACTAAAAAATTGATATACAAATCCCTATTAGAGAGTGTAGTTCTATGTGGAACGGAGACTTGGACAATTAACATGAAGCACATTAAAAAATTACAAGCTCTAGAGATGGACTTCTGGAGAAGATCGGCAAGAATCTCCAGGAAAGAAAAGATAAGGAACACCGAAATAATGAGAATGGAAATAAAAGAAAGAATATATGACGTAATGGATAGGAAGAAATTACAGTGGTACGGGCATGTACGACGAATGGAGAAAACCAGAATACCAAAATTGATACTGGAGTGGGAACCGGAGGGGAGAAGAAGAAAAGGACGACCAATGACCACTTGGCTCCAAAATGTACAGCACACAATGAGGAGAATGGATCGCAGAGGAAGAGGACACACAAGATCGAAACACCTGGAGGAATATTTTGAAAATATAGTTTAAAAACGTTTATTGTTTGTATTGTAATTTCCAAGTAAATTATTATGTTGGAGAGAAGCCTCTGCACTGAGGAAAGCTCAAAATAATAATACAAATAATACGTTTATTTGAGGGAAACAGCAGAGCAAACATACAATGCGAAAACAATGGTCTTGAATCTGTCATGTCGGTAGTAAAGCCACGGATGCACTCGAATAACTCTGTTGTCTAAAATCACCGTTATACAGAAATAAGTGGAGGTTGCTTTGTTTATGTAGGCCCTCATAGCAGCTCACGAAAATTAAAGGATATAAGAATGTCATAAAGTAGAAATTCCTAATGGAAGCAGTAAGATATTTGCATGTATGACATATTTCGTTAGTATTTGCATGGGCAATGGGTTAATTTTAACTTGTAAATTTTTCCAATGCCATACCTGCGCGTTATAAACGAGGTTACAAAGAATTGTAGCTGTTTCTGTGTGATTAGTGACCTATATGCTGTTGCAAACGTCTCAGGAAAATAATGTGTCGTTATTCTTTGTCCTGCGGGTTTTTAACCAAAAGATTTATTAATTCCGTAAATGTCATTCAAACCATTTTTTGAAAATAATAATGTGGTGTTTATGTTTGTCACAGAACAGTTATGGAGGAAATATATGCTGCGGTGTTTCACGGCTGTAAAACGTCCTTCATGCTGTGCTAGTTCTTCTTTCGCCCCTAACATTTTTCAGCAAAACTATTCAGTGAATAGCACGCAAAATCAGCTTGGTTCGGTCTAGCAACAACAAAGTAATTTTGATGCCCTCTGGAAGTATAGTGAACATTGGTGCTTGTTTCACATATACTGTCTGAGTTCTGAAACTTAAGTGTCAAGTATACCGTGGTTCCTCTTTCTCCAAACAAATTATTCTTTGAGGGTAGGTTTATCCCGTTTTAGCTTTGGGTGCTTTTCCTCACATAGAAGTATGTTTCTTCATAGGCTATTCATCTGGATACTGAGTTCTCGTATTTAAAGAATTCAGTGCTACATTGTTTTCTGTTATGTTTGCTGTGGAAGTACCTGGCACAGCTGAGGCCAATTGTGCACGTTTCTTGTAATGTGTCTTTTAACTACCTCGGAAAATTTAAGACTTAGCAAGCTATTAATGTAACATTCACTCCAAGTGCAGCCGAACGCGGTAAGCCATGTGGGTCAACTGAAACGATGCCCAGGCGCCGAACAAAGACCGGGAAAACCGGGGGTGAGTGGGCGGGACTTCTTCCGGGTGAAATCCTAGCGCTAACGATTCCTGCCACATTGATCAACTGTATCCGCGCTCGCCGCCGGGAGCTACCGATACGCGGGTGCGGCGCCCCCCTCCACGGCTCTCGCCGCCACTCTCCGCCTCGAGTCCGTTGTCGCCTGGAGGCGCCCCTGTCCCCTTGGTTGCCTCTTCCTCGCCTCGAGTCCATTTCCGTAGCCTGCTGTTCCGGGCGGGCGGCCTCCATTGCCCCCCTCCCCTCCCCACCCCCTCCCACACACTCAGTGTCTCAGTCATCGTCGCTGGTGGTCCACCCCCGTCGCATCCGCACTGGGATCTGCCTGATGATGACAACGCAGGGATGCTTTCATACCCCCCCCCCCCCCAAAGCACTCAGTGTCACAGCCATCGTCACATCGTCACTGGTGGTCCACCCAGGTCGCATCCGCACTGGGATCTGCCTGCTGATGACAACGCAGGGATGCTTTCATACCCCCCCCCCCCCCCAAAGCACTCAGTGTCACAGCCATTGTCACATCGTCACTGGTGGTCTACCCAGGTCGCATCCGCACTGGGATCTGCCTGGAAGTCGACGCAGGGATGCTTTCATAAGACGCTGCTGCACGGTCTCACCGCCGTCGGGCATCCCCGCGTCCCCTCCCGTTCCGGTCCTATCTTCCGGTGCCCGCCCGCACCCTCCCTTGTCACCAGCTGCCACCGCTCCGGATACGATGGAGGCGCCTTTTGTCGGCCCCCACGGAGCCTCCTACTTTGCGTGGTGCCCACCTCTCACGATAGGAGGAGTGTTGCACCCTACGACTAGTGTGCGAGAGTAAGCGTGCGCCAAGTATGGTGTCATCGAGCGTGTGTGTTTGAATCGGCCGCCAAGTGTATCAGCGCGGACCGGCCACTGGAGACCGCCTGTGGCAGGCGTGTGTGTTTTTGGAAAGAACGACATTTTGTCAATGGAGTGAGTGACTGATCATTTTGTACAAATTCTTTGTTTATTTATAGACGCAATCACATTCTTATAACACAGTCATAAACGGTTTCGGCCATACAATGACCATCTTCAGATTCTATAACAATAGATAAGAAAATCTATATTAACCTAAAAATAAGTGCAATATTTAACCAGGCTTATTAGTAATCTAACTGAATTTATACGAAATACATATAGTACATACCTAAAGGAGACATACACTGAACACAGCTTCATGCGTTGTCAAACTAGCTATAAAACGTAAAACGCCGGTCTTATCCCCCTCTTTGCGCTAGATGTGCGCGTCCTCTATAAGATTTTATTTTTCAAAAACGTACAATCTGACAATTGTACAATTAATACTTAGGTCAATGTATATAAAATTACAGACAGATCGTTAAATCAGTGAAATAACATTTCAGAACAAGGAGAAAACAATGCTATAGATGAAAATTGTAGTAGCACTTGTAGAGTGTATTTCTGACGCCCGAAGGCGCTGTCTTTCCGGCTATTGCCTGTTTATGCCGTTGTCCACTAGTACGGCACGTGCGACACGGGCAGGACGACGGGTATAGGAATCTGCTGCAGGTGGCTGGCACGCTCCTCCGCCTTTAAGGTTGTTGAGAGCTGCTGCGGCCCGCACTAGACAGTGCAATACTCAGCACGTATGTAGTATGTAGTAAAAACGATTCGCTCAGGTGAACAGATCGTCGTAAATGTTGAAGTATGCTCTGTTGCACATTCATTCTGTTCATTGAGGAGTTTGTCAGGTTCTCTGCGTCTCGCAACATAAATCTCCAGCTGTTCTAAAATCTCTAATCGTGTACATTTTGTAATTTCATGTAGAATTTGAAGCCGGTCGTTGATATTACGAATATTATGACCCTCCCCTTGCCTATGTGAGCCTAGCGCTGTCTTATTACTGGGATACGCGTGTTCTTTAAACCTTACATCAAAGGAACTGCCTGTCTGTCCAATATAGCTTTTTTCGCATGTGTGTGACGAGTTCTCCACCGCGGAGGGGCGGTAATTAAGTCTTTCGTGTGTCTTTCCAGTCTGCTGTTCACATCAGAGTACCGTGTCTTCCATTGAGTTACTTTCAAATTGTCTCGTGTACTATTTAGTTACTACAGAATCCTTTCGATTTGAATCTGAAAACTGATTAATGTGAAGACATGTCAAAATCCTGAATAATCACGGATCGTTGTGAGACGGGCAGGAGGAGACAGAGGGACGCTCCAGATAGTACCGACGGGAGTGTGGAGCCATGGGGACTCCACTGCTTGACCAGCTGCGTTAGCTTCCTCGCATGAGGTTCCATGGCGGAAACAGCCCGATGGAGACGGTCCCACGGATTCTCCGTTGCATTTACACCCGGAGGTTTCGGACCAGGGAAATACTTTAAACTGATTCTTGTGCTCTTCGAACAACGCACTTACATTACGATGTGTATGACACATCTCATTGTCCTTCTGATTGATGCCGCCGTGCCGAGGAAAATCAAACTGGATGCATGGCTGGACAAGGTACCGAAGGATAAATGCCTACAGTGTTCATCCATTGTACCTTCCAACATGACGAAATCACCCAGGGAAAGTCAGGGAAACATTCCCCAGACCGGAACCCTCCCTCCTTTGGCCTGGGCCCCTACAATTGCTTCCAGACGTTTCAAGCCGTATTCACCAACCTTTTCCTGATGGCCGGCCGTTGTGGCCGAGTGGTTCTAGACACTTCAATCTGGAACTGCGCGACCGCTACGGTCGCAGGTTCGAAACCTACCTCGGGCGTGGATGTGTGTGATGTACTTAGGCGTCCGCAGCTCGTAGTCGTACGGTAGCGTTCTCGCTTCCCACGCCCGGGTTCCCGGGTTCGATTCCCGGCGGCGTCAGGGATTTTCTCTGCCTCGTGATGACTGGGTGTTGTGTGATGTCCTTAGGTTAGTTAGATTTAAGTAGTTGGCGGCCGAAGACTTCCGGCATAAGAAGTCAGCCTCATTCTGCCAACGGCCTTGTCAAAGAGGGCGGAGGAGCGAATAGAGGTTCAGGGCACTCTCTTGTCCTAGGGGTGGGAAATTGCCCCTAAAGGCGGAAGAATCAGCAATGATCAACGACATGAGGATGCAGAAGGCAGTGGAAACCACTGCATTAAAGACACGTAACGTGTATCCACAGGATATGTGGCCTGTAATTGAAGAAGTGTCATGATGATCTCTCCATTGGCAAAATATTCCGGAATAGTCCCCCATTCGGATCTCCGGGAGGGGACTGCCAAGGGGGAGGTTACCATGAGAAAAAGATTGAATAATCAACGAAAGGATAACGTTCTACGAGTCGGGGCGTGGAATGTCAGAAGCTTGAACGTGGTAGGGAAACTAGAAAATCTGAAAAGGAAAATGCAAAGGCTCAATCTAGATATAGTAGGAGTCAGTGAAGTGAAGAGGAAGGAAGACAAGGATTTCTGGTCAGATGAATATCGGGTAATATGAACAGCAGCACAAAATGGTATAACAGGTGTAGGATTTGTTATGAATAGGAAGGTGGGGCAGAGGGTGTGTTACTATGAACAGTTCAGTGACCGGGTTGTTCTAATCAGAATCTACAGCAGACCAACACCGACAACGATAGTTCAGGTATACATGCCGACGTCGCAAGCTGAAGATGAACAGATAGAGAAAGTGTATGAGGATATTGAAAGGGTAATGCAGTATGTAAAGGGGGACGAAAATCTAATAGTTATGGGCGACTGGAATGCAGTTGTAGGGGAAGGAGTAGAGGAAAAGGTTATAGGAGAATATCGGCTTGGGACAAGGAATGAAAGAGGAGAAAGACTAATTGAGTTCTGTAACAAGTTTCAGCTAGTAATAGCGAATACCTTGTTCAAGAATCACAAGAGGAGGAGGTATACTTGGAAAAGGCCGGGAGATACGAGAAGATTTCAGTTAGATTACATCATGGTCAGACAGAGATTCCGAAATCAGATACTGGATTATAAGGCGTACCCAGGAGCAGATATAGACCCAGATCACAATATAGTAGCGATGAAGAGTAGGCTGAAGTTCAAGACATTGGTCAGGAAGAATCAATACGCAAAGAAGTGGGATACGGAAGTACTAAGGAATGACGAGATACGTTTGAAGTTCTCTAACGCTATGGATACAGCAATAAGCAATAGCGCAGTAGGCAGTACAGTTGAAGAGGAATGGACATCTCTAAAAAGGGCCACCACAGAAGTTGGGAAGGAAAACATAGGTACAAAGAAGGTAGCTGCGAAGAAACCACGGGTAATAGAAGAAATACTTCAGTTGATTGATGAAAGGAGAAAGTACAAACATGTTCCGGGAAAATCAGGAATTCAGAAATACAATTTGCTGAGGAATGAAATAAATAGGAAGTGCAGGGAAGCTAAGACGAAATGGCTGCAGGAAAAATGTGAAGTCATCGAAAAAGATATGATTGTCGGAAAGACAGACTCAGCATACAGGAAAGTCAAAACAACATTTGGTGACATTAAAAGCAACGGTGGTAACATTAAGAGTGCAACGGGAAATCACTGTTACATGCAGAGGAGAGAGCAGATAGGTGGAAAGAATACATTGAAAGCCTCTATGAGGGTGAAGATTTGTCTAATGTGATAGAAGAAGAAACAGGAGTCGATTTAGAAGAGATAGGGGATCCAGTATTAGAATCGGAATTTAAAAGAGCTTTGGAGGACTTACGGTCAAATAAGGCAGAAGGGATAGATAACATTCCATCAGAATTTCTAAAATCATTGGGGGAAGTGGCAACAAAACGACTAATCACGTTGGTGTGTAGAATATATGAGTCTGGCGATATACCATCTGGCTTTCGGAAAAACATCGCTGGCCGTGGTGGCCGAGCGGTTCTAGGCGCTACAGTCTGGAACCGCGCGACCGCTACGGTCGCAGGTTCGAATCCTGCCTCGGGCATGGATGTGTGTGATGTCTTTAGGTTAGTTAGGTTTAAGTAGTTCTAAGTTCCAGGGGACTGATGACCTTAGAAGTTAAATCCCATAGTGCTCAGAGCAATTTGAACCATTTGAAAAGCATCATCCACACAATTCCGAAAACGGCAAAAGCTGACAAGTGCGAGAGTTATCGCACAATCAGCTTAACAGCTCATGCATCGAAGCTGCTTACAAGAATAATATACAGAAGAATGGAAAAGAAAATTGAGAATGCGCTAGGTGACGATCAGTTTGGCTTTAGGAAACGTATAGGGACGAGAGAGGCAATTCTGACGTTACGGCTCATAATGGAAGCAAGGCTAAAGAAAAATCAAGACACTTTCATAGGATTTGTCGACCTGGAAAAAGCGTTCGACAATATAAAATGGTGCAAGCTGTTCGAGATTCTGAAAAGAGTAGGGGTAAGCTACAGGGAGAGACGGGTCGTATACAATATGTACAACAACCAAGAGGGAATGATAAGAGTGGACGATCAAGAACGAAGTGCTCGTATTAAGAAGGGTGTAAGACAAGGCTGTAGCCTTTCGCCCCTACTCTTCAATATGTACATCGAGGAAGCGATGATGGAAATAAAAGAAAGGTTCAGGAGTGGAATTAAAATACAAGGTGAAAGGATATCAATGATACGATTCGCTGATGACATTGCTATCCTGAGTGAAAGTGAAGAAGAATTAAATGCTCTGCTGAACGGAATGAACAGTCTAATGAGTACACAGTATGGTTTGAGAGTAAATCGGAGAAAGACGAAAGTAATGAGAAGTAGTAGAAATGAGAACAGCGAGAAACTTAACATCAGGATTGATGGTCACGGAGTCAATGAAGTTAAGGAATTCTGCTACCTAGGCAGTAAAATAACCAATGACGGACGGAGCAAGGAGGACATCAAAAGCAGACTCGCTATGGCAAAAAAGGCATTTCTGGCCAAGACAAGTCTACTAATATCAAATACCGGCCTTAATTTGAGGAAGAAATTTCTGAGGATGTACGTCTGGAGTACAGCATTGTATGGTAGTGAAACATGGACTGTGGGAAAACCGGCACAGAAGAGAATCGAAGCATTTGAGATGTGGTGCTATAGAAGAATGTTGAAAATTAGGTGCACTGATAAGGTAAGGAAAGAGGAGGTTCTACGCAGAATCGGAGAGGAAAGGAATATGTGGAAAACACTGATAAGGAGAAGGGACAGGATGATAGGACATCTGCTAATATATGAGGGAATGACTTCCATGGTACTAGAGGGAGCTGTAGAGGGCAAAAACTGTAGAGGAAGTCAGAGATTGGAATACGTCAAGCAAATAATTGAGGACGTAGGTTGCAAGTGCTACTCCGAGTTGAAGAGGTTAGCACAGGAAAGGAATTCGTGGCGGGCCGCATCAAACCAGTCAGTAGACTGATGACCAAAAAAAAAAAAAAAAAGTTCTAGGGGACTGATGACCATAGATGTTAAGTCCCATAGTGCTTGGAGCCATTTGAACCATTTTGTACTTAGGCTAGTTAGGTTAAAGTAGTTTTACGTTCTAGGGGACTGATGACCTCAGGTGTTACGTACCATAGTACACAGAGCCATTTGAACCATTTTTTTCCTGATAATATGAGTCAGTATAAGCTCATGAAACGGGCGCCTGCTGCCGAGGCTCATACGCAGCTACGTTTGCTGGACGGTAGAAGAGGAGACACTGTTGGCAGCCCTTTGGTTCATCTGGGTTGGCAGTTGCTCAACAGCTGCACCTATGTTCGGCCGTACACATCTCCGCAGCCGTTATTCATCCCTGTCATCTATTTCCCACGGTGCACGACAGTTGCTCCGTCGCCGGTTTCGCATAGCACCATTTTGCCACGCAAGGTATACTTTAACCGCAGCGACACGGAAACGGTTTAGAAACTTCGCCGTTTCGGCAATGCTTTCACCCTTTGCCTGAAAGTCAAGCTCTTTGGGACATCCGACAAATTGCTCTGTCTTCGGAGAACGTCTACGACATCGACTGCATTGATCTCCGTGTCGTTCCGCGCCCGTCGCCTCCAGCATGCTTCCTCTGCTAGAGCTGCCATCTGCTGTTTGTGAGTGGTTATCGCACATTGGTGTCGAGCGTAGGCGATGGCCACGAAAATGTGGTGGAACCTTGTAAACTCTCTGAAGAGTAACAATCTTTCTCTACATTGATTTAGGCAGTGGTATCAATCTGCTTATCGTTTTTAGAATTAATGCTCACCGAAGGCGAGACTAAATGGAAGAAAGACGAAAGTAATGACAAGTAGCAGATATGAGAACAGCGAGAAACTTAACATCAGGATTGATGGTCACGAAGTAGATGAAGTTAAGGAATTATACTATCTTGGCAGCAAAATAACCAATGACGGGCGGAACAAGGAGGACATCGAAAGCAGACTAGCAATAGCAGAAAGGGCATTCCTGGCCAAGAGAAGCCTACTAATATCAAACATAGGCCTTAATTTGAGGAAGAAATTTCTGAGAATGTATGTTTGGATCTCATCATTGCATGGCAGTGAAATATGGACCGTGGGAAAACCGGAACAGAAGAGAATCGAAGCATTCGTGATGTGGTATTACAGACGAATGTTGAAAATCATCTGGACTGATAAGGTAAGGAATGAGTAGGGTCTGTGCAGAATCGGAGAGCAAAGGAATATGTGGATAACACTGAGAAGTATAAGGGACAGAATGCTAGGACCTGTTAAGACATCGCCGGCCAGTGTGGCCGCGCGGTTTAGACGCTTCAGTCTGGAACCGCGTGACCGCTACGGTCGCAGGTTCGAATCCTGCCTCGGGCGTGGATGTGTGTGATGTCCTTAGGTTAGTTAGGTTTAATTAGTTCTAAGTTCTAGGCGACTGATGACCTCAGAAGTTAAGTCGCATAGTGCTCAGAACCATTTTTGTTAAGACATCAGAGAATTACTCACATGGTACTAGAGGGCACTGTACGGGGCAAAAGCTGTAGAGGAAGATAGAGATTGGAATACATCAAGCAAATAATTGAGGACGTAGGCTGCAGGTGCCACACTGAGATAAAGAGGTTGGCACAGGAGAGGAATTCGTTGTGGGTCGCATCAAACCAGTCAGAAGATTGAAGACTAAAAAAATAACAAATACTCACCGAATAAATGTTGCATGCTATTTGTCAGTATTGTCAACATTGTATCACATGATGGACCATATGTACAGGGATGGCAGGATTAGAATTCCGCCATAAGTGAATAAGGGCCTATGCGAAGTTTGCGAACCGACACCGCACATCCCTCTGACCTCCCATTTCTGGACTAACAGTACTCTTCGTGAGTGCATCAGGTGCCTCAGAATGTACCACAATACGAAACAAAGTGAAAATAAACTAAGTAAATCTAGCGATAACGACTGTTTTCCTGAATGACGTGCTTTTCAAGCTCATCGGCAGCATCAAACACATACCGATAAAATTCGACGTTGTGGTCAAGATCATCAAGGGCCATTCACTTTGGAGCGATGAAAATGTGTCGTTCAGGTAATAAACACCAAAATTTAAAAGGAAGGGAATGGCATTCCATGGACTTAGGCTCCATAAGTGCAGACCCCGACGGAGACCAAAACGCGGTGACTTTTTCCAAGATGATGTGCTTCACAGAATTCGCCCTGTGAGGGCAGACAATTATTGCCCACAGGCGTGGGAGAGCTGCCAACAGCGACCAAGTCCACCTAACGGCGCTCCAGAGAACGGCTGCCCGAGCTCTCGAGTCAGGCCTCACACACAACCAGCCGCTCGCCGGCCATTCCTGTTTCCGACACAGTGTACGCGAATGGCGGGTAGTCTGCTCTAGCGCAGCAGGCGCTTGTTCGAAGCAGTCAATGCGTGGAGCATCGCAAGTAACAGCAGGTTTTCTGTACGCTGTTGCCGACGGACAGTAACACGCCTATTGACGTGCTAATATTCAGCAGGTGCGACCACAGGTGACAGCCAAATGCAGTACGAGCGTCTAAGACAGCGGCACTGTCATCGCAAGGACCTACATGTACGTTGCATCGTCTTATCAAGTGTGCGCCGAGCGGATTCTTTAAGAAGCTGTTCAATAGCCATCAAGCAACATACGTTCACGCTCCGTCATTAAAACCGGCTGCATTCAGGGGTCCGTCATTCTGTGTTCCCCGGCCGGGCCTAGCCGCGGGGGCAACAGCGATACCGCACCGTAACATTGCTCCACCGAGTATGGCGCTTCACAGCAGACACACCAAGCGGCAGGCATTTTTGCAGACACGCCTTTCCGGGACTCGGTATCCCTGGACTGGTATTGACTCTGTCTATATCAGATAAACATGATCTTTCAGACGTTCTACGCACACTCTGTCTTAGACTGAACATTTGCTTTTGTGGGACCTCGTGGGCCTTCCTAGCGTAATAATTCTTGATTTCTGGGGTTTTCTGCTGGATCCCAAATTCAACAACACTCGATATTGCCGCAAAACCATCTGTCTGCCGTTTTCAGGAGGACGCTACTGCTGCTGGTGTGTCCCGCTGAAACTGCTGCCAAGGCTATAAAGGCCTTCGTACTGTTCATGCGACGCCCACCGTAGATGCTGCCGTCCAAGACTGGGCTGGTGGGGCAGCCCTTCGTACGAGACCGGCAGCAATGATATATCACAGACTATTTTGAACCACTATGGCTGGCCGCACCTGGAAACTTTGTGTTTTGCTGCGGGATAGTACAGGACTCCAGTTTCTCTTAAGAGAAAGACCGGAAATATTGGCAACTATTACACTTTCGTCGAATTTCATCCCGCGTCCTTCGTTTGGGGAGTGTTCTGCTACCGCTGATTTCTCCCGTGACGACGACGTTCCACGCTCCTGTCCTGAACTGTGGTAGTCGAATGGCCAATGGAGGTCTTCCTGAACTGATACGACATTTTATATACGCCAAGCTTCGTAAGTCCCGTATCATCTTTGATCGAGCAGAGTAGTGCCATAATTTTGGAAGGTGGGCGCAACCCTCTCTTGATGGCTGGGTTTAAGCAAAATGGATATTCTGAGCAGCACATTCGTCGGGCAATGCAGTTTGGACTATCCTTGGACATGCATATATCTGTGGCCATTATTCCCTATTCTTGGGGCGTATCGTTTAATACTGGAGGAATTTTAACATTAAGAGCTTGTTTCGTCCCTCTTGCAAGACTAGGGCACTAGTCGGCTCTGTCAAAGATGAGTCGGCATTTAGGAAACCTGGTGCATATAAAATTTCGGGTCATTGTGGGAAGGCTCACATAGACAGTTTCTTTTCGCCTAGTTAAGGACAAGTGCGTGGAACAGCCGTAGCAGAATTATCGAAACATGTTGATATTAGAATCCAGCAACAAACACGAGGAAACTATCAAAAACTACTATTGTGTATTGTGCAAAATAGAAATATACTTAAATGTTATCCGAGAATCACTCAATCATCAACTGTTATATGCAGTTTAGTCCGAAGAACATAAAACCATGCACTGTCCCAACAAATCCAGAAACAGACGTTGAGATTCATGCAGCAGAAAATACTAGTTTAAGAAACTAATAGATGCCTAAGAGGCGGACAAGGCTGACTGACGGAAGAAAACAGGAAATTAAAGTAACAAACTCCTGAAAAGTAATATAAAATGCTCAGAAGCAGGCAACGGTGTAGAGGAGGGGAAAGGAAATTTCCGCCTTGCGAGTGACAGACCCTTCTCACGAAGTGCTTACCTAAAAATATGTACCACCCGACCATAATTCAACCTCTGCTCTGGTAGAAAGTCGGCAGAGGTCACTTACAGTGGAGTGTGGATAGATTTCAGGTAGTAAAGGAAGAACGGGTGGCATTACGTCTTGGTAAGTGGTAGCAGTGGTGGAAGTTGAATCTACTCGCGAAACTTATATCCTCACTAATATTTCAGCGACATATTTGGATCTAGGTTTTTTAAGTGACATATGTGCTGTCACCGGATAAGTAATACAAATGATGAAACTGTTGATCTGACTTTGTGTTTGACTATTACAAGCATTTGATTATTAGAAAATATTAATAGAAGTAAATGTCACTAATCACTTTTCTTTGAGTGAACACGCTCCTAGTAGTCCCGTTATCCAGCGAAACTGGTACACCGGCCTAACATCGAGCATGGCCCCCGCGAGCACTCAGAAGTGCCGCAACACGACGTGGCATGAACTCGACTAATGTCTGAAGTAGATCTGGAGGGAGTTGACACCATGAATCCTGCAGGGCTGTCCATAAATTCGTAACAGTAAGAGGCGGTGGAGATCTCTTCTGAACAGTTCGTTGTAAGGCAACCCCGATATGCTCAGTAATGTTCAAGTCTGTGGGATTTGGTCGTTAGCGAAAGTTTTTGAACTCCTGGAGCCACTCTGTAGCAGTTTTGAACATGTGGAGTGTCGCATTGTCCTGCTGAAACTGCCCATATCCATCGGAATGCACAATGGACATGAATCGATGCACGTGATCCGACAGGATGCTTACGTACGTTTCACCTGCCGGAGTCGTATCTAGGCCTATCACGGGTCCCATATCACTCCAACTGCACACGTCCCACGTAATTACTAGCCCCTACCAGCTTGAACAGTCTCCTGCTAAGATGCAGGATCCATGGATTCTTGATGTTGTCTCCATCCGTTCAATAGTCATTTGAAACGAGACTCATCCGACCAGGCAATACGTTCCCAGTCGTCAACAGTCCAAAGCCAGTGTTGACGGGCGCAGGCGAGGCGTAAACCTTTGTATCGTGCAGTCAACAAGGGTATACGAGTGGGCCATCGGCAGCGAAAGCCCATATCGATGACATTTCGTTGAATGATTCGCACGCTGACGTTGTTGATGGCCCAGTATTGAAATCTGCAGCAATTTGCGGAAGGGTTGTTCTTCTGTCACGTTTAACGATTCGCTTCAATCGTCGTTGGTCCCAAGCTTGTCCAATTTACGACGGGAAATGATAAAGTCAGTTTCACAAGGGATTATTTTTATTAACAAAGAAACACGCTGATTTTCATAGTAAAACAATGCGACCAAAACGTCTCTTATAAGTATTCAAAGCAGTTCAGTGAAATCCATAAGACGAGTTCTGTCATACAAGTCATTCATCGATTAGTTCCAGCTGTGATGAAGAATGCAAAAGAATGCAAAATAAGTCTTCAGTGATGGATCCGAAGCTAAGTTATGGCAAGGATGAGGAAATAAGCCGGTCGTTGTTTGCGGAGGGATCGTTCCGCCATTTGCCCTGAGCGCTATCGAGAAAACCTGGGTAAGATGGGTCTGGGTGAACAACTGGGGAATAGATACTCGCTCCTCGTAAATACAGATACATCACGTTAATCACTGAACCACCTAGGTAGGCATGATTGCACATCTAGCACGGTGCAGGCTAATCGATTGACAGGATGACACAAAAGAGAGAGCCTCCTTGACAGCGGTAACTACGGTGGAGCTCGACTCGGAGAGAGCCGATTCGAACCCTGGTGAAGAGAGTAGTTTTCATTTCCCGTAATTTGCTGGCAAGGGCAACTCAGATTCCGGAGTTATTTCTAATCCGCAAACGTTACGCCAATGTCTCTGCGATGTTTCATGGTATGAGGACATATAATTCTACTGATGTCGATCTGCCCCATGGAAAAGTTGTCACGGCCCGTGGGCCACTTGGTAGTATTCGATAGTAGGTTATATGCCGTTGCTGACGTTCAAACCTTATCATTCAACACCAGACCTTTAGATGGATCCGTACAGCTGACATTAGCCTGTACCCCCTGTTCTGGAGCTGTAATGTAAAGAGAAGTCACTACATACAGCGACATAGAAACCAAGCGGCCCACAACAACGAAGCCTTTACTGTGTAAAGGGTGACACCTAGGGTCGATCCCGGGGGAAATGTTTGCTGTTGGATGTTCCGATATTTCACATGGGCACGTCAGAGAGCGGAAAGGTTCTGGATAAATGTTTCCCAACAAACTCCGAGTCCCCTCTTACAGATTCTACAACTTCTAACTGAAGGAGTGGTCAATATTGAGAAATGTGACAGGAACGATCATTCGAAACAAATTTCTCCATATGGACATGAATCA
Organism: Schistocerca serialis cubense; assembly: GCF_023864345.2. Classification (NCBI taxonomy): domain Eukaryota; kingdom Metazoa; phylum Arthropoda; class Insecta; order Orthoptera; family Acrididae; genus Schistocerca; species Schistocerca serialis. The sequence continues at coordinate 303,303,747 of NC_064638.1, forward strand.
TATTCAAAATAGTTTCCGAGATATGACACATATGATGTACATTGTAATTTATTCTCTGTATTATTCAGTACAGTGTTAGATTTACACATGTGCAACAATTAGTAAACTTTCCAACATGCCATTCACAAAGTAGTAATTGAAAAATACGTATCATTAACACACCACCTCTAATCAACATCGTAAGCATCACATTTTAACTGTAGAGCAGTTCACAATAAATCTTCGAATATCCATCGGCCAGCATTAACGTATTTTTGCTCTATTGGGAAAATGTGCTCTGTTGCTTCTCTGAGTGCATCTGCACATTCCGCTATGAGGGCATTAGCCTCCACGTGGACCAAGCAGTTCACCCCGCCTGTTCACTTTTCATTTCTATACCTCAGACTGAATCCATCCCCATAAACAAGCATCTAAAGGCGAAAGCAACGAGCAGGTTGGACTAGAATAAAGCGTCAAGGAGGCTTGTTGGGTAAGAGACATACGTGAGCGCCATGAACCCAAAAACAAATGTACGTTCAATGTATTCCATCTCGTAAGACATTCTGGTAAGGATTATACCCATTGAAATTTTTTTACTTCAAATGAGTCATCCTGTCGTATTCCTGAATATTGAGCATTCCTCTTGGGACACCCTGTATAAATACTACCGTAGCTCGATATACTGTTGTTCGTTGCTCTTCGGCAGCTATTTCTGTCTTACAACTTGTAGTTTTTGATGTGTAAATCTAATTACTTCTGTTTGTTATTATTTGGTTAGATATCATCTGGATTCGAGCCACGGGAGCAGTCATCAATTCACCATGGCAACTACATATTTATGGAGATAAATTTATCTTTGGTTACGTTTCTTTAACTATGGATGTAAGAATATCTAACCATAAAATTTATGTGCGTAACGTTTTGGCACTTGCTTTATTTAAAGTTGAATGTTCTACAGTAACCTCCTGGTAAATGAGAACTGTGTGCCAGACGGGAATCCAAATCTGAACTTTGCTTTCCCAGTCAGTATTTACCGAATGAGCATCCCAGGCCCTATTTGCCATGTACCCTAATAGGTTCGTGTCTGTCACTAACTCTCTCCTACTTTCCAGTTTTAATATAAGTTCTCCTGCATGCCTTGCGGGATATTCGGAGATATGGCTTTGCTTCAGCCCAAGGACTGGTTTCTCAACTGTGGGAGGAAACCTTTCCTATTTAAGGAGGTAAACCATTAAGGTAACTCCCACAGAGCAGCGCCCTGCAACAGTCGGTGTTATTTCATGAATTCTCCATCCCGTTCTGGGAAGGACTGTTGACATCAACAGTGTGATCACTGTGCTCTCTTTAGTGCCGCCCCGATGCAAGTGGGCTGCTTCTGTGTTGGCAGCGCTGTGTATAGCTTTGCATTGGATCTCTAACTGCGCTTTCTTTGTAAGAGACTCTGTGGCTGGTTGGACTCGTTGTTGGAAGTTAATCGCCAGTAGAGTTGAGGATTTGGAAGTTAGCCGCCAGCAGTGATGGAAGTACTGTTGGGCAGTTGGAGGTGAACAGCCAGCAGTAATGGATGTTAGATATGAGAAGTTGGCAATGATGGAGAGTAGAGGTCTGAAGTGTTAGCGCAGGCTAACGATCTGTACATGTTCGACTTGCAGATTGAATATTATTCATGATTATATACCTTTGTACTAGATGTCAATGACGATTAATATTCGTATTTGAACTGGATGTCATATTATTAAGGTAAAAAATTCATTATTTGGTTTGCAACAAAATCTTTACTTTGCTAACCACATGCCTATTAGTAATTAGTGGCATTAGTAGTTAGAATCTTTTATTCAGCTGGCAGTATTGACGCTCTCTGTATTGCAGTAGTTCGCGTAATGAAGATTTTTGTGAGGTAAGTGCTTAATGAAATGTATAGGTTATTGTTAAGATTTCTTTTTAGTCAGGGCCATTCTTTTGAATTAATTTTTTGAAGTCAGGTTGTAACTTTTTTGAGCAGTCAGATTGCGTTGCGCTAGAATATTGTGGGTCAGTGTTGACAAGATAACAAAAAGTAAAGAGAAAGTAGGCTCGGTACGTTCAGTTTTACTCAGCTGTTCCAGAATCAAATAACGTAGAAGTTTCATCTTCTCAGTCATTCTGCAATTTAAGTACAGGCACACTCATTTAAATACAGAAGTTTCACCACGAGGCAATCAAGCCACACTCTGGCACTAAACCTCCCCTAGGCAGACCACAATGCCTCACAGCTGACGCCGGGCAGTAAATAGTCCTCAGCTCAAGTTGCTGCGGAGTGTTTCTTCAGAAGCAACAAAAGCAAAATTCGCTGGAGCAGCTGCTAGGTCCCAATATTTCACTGTTTGCTGTCGCAGTCGGCCTAAGAGTCGCAGAGAGTCGTCGTAAAAAAAATGAGCTCTTGTTCTCTCTGCCACTTCCACTTTTGTAACAGTGTCCAATATCGCGCAGCTACAGATGTTTCGTTTCAGATACGGTCACTACAAGCAGCTTCGGTTGACAGCTCTCTAATTACACAGCACGCAAGATATCTACAGTGCCTTTGATTGCAAATTTTCTGTGCAGTTTAACAGCCCATACGCAAATTGGCAGAAATAACACGAATTATACAAAAAATTAATTTTATTTACATATTACTACAGTACATAATCCTCGGAATCAATAAGTTCATTTCTTCGTAATTTCAAAAGTGTTATAAAAAGTGTAATTCAGCTGAACTCGTCACGTCTGAAGTTTCCATAAGCGCTAAAGATATCACAAGTCTGTTTCACCCAAACTGATAAGGAACACGTCCCCACTATTTGACGTATAGCCTCTGATTTTCGATCTTCCCTAGTAGCTTAATGTCTGTTATTAACTCTCTTCTAATTTCCATTTTTAATGCAAGTCCTCCTACATACATTGCGAAACTGACAATCTCGAAAGAAAGGAGATTGCGGAGAAATAGCTTAGCTGTAGCCGAAGGACTGGGTTCTGAATGGTAGGAGCAAAATCTTTCCAGTTTAAGGAGCTTAACCATTAAGGTAACTCCCACAGAGCAGCCGACCCACAACAGTCGGAGTCATTTCACGAATCCTCCATCCCGCTCTGGCCGGACTATGTTAATTACAGAGATATCGGTATCAAATTCGCTTTTTGAAATGGAACTGCAGTAATTTCTGTTAATAGCTTCGTACTTCTTATCAAGACGTATTCAAATGAGCTTCAAACTCACGTTAGTACTCCCCGAAAAATTATAATATTTAGAAAATAGGATCTGTCTGGCTGGAAATGAAACTGATTGCTGTCTCATGCGGTTGCTCGTATTTTTGTACGAAACTGTCGCAACAGACGCATAATCCCTCCACCCCGACGCAGCTAAGAGAATCTACATATGATAGTTGAATACTGGAGGAAATTTTATTTTAAAACTGATACTAATCACACTTGGCTTCATGTGGTTGGCAAGACGCACCGGCCGCGTGGGGTTGCCATGCGGTCTTAGGCTCCTTACCACGGTTCGAGTGCTCCATCGGGCTTGGGTGTGTGTCGTCCTTAGCGTAAGTTAATTTAAGTTAGATTAAGTAGTGCGAAACCATAGAGACCGATGACCTCAGCACTTTGGTCCCATAAGACCCTACCACAAGCTTCCAAGACACACCAACCGGGTAGCTAAGGATATAGAATATGTGATGACTCACCAGTTAACTAAGGTAGAAGTTCTGCTCTTCTTTCTGCCAGAGCTTTCAAAGAAACGTTTGCGTGAGAAGTGAAATGAATTCATAAAACAACGAATTCAGGTAAAGGACTGTTAAACAATAACTTTGCGACATTTATTTAGTGTCAATATACATTTACATTGCGAAATTACATTAACAACATTAACAAAGAGGAAATCACAGAAAATGTGGATATATTATACCTCCTTGAAATTCCAGAACTGCGAAATACCCGTTTTCAGTCTCTGGTGCAAGGGCTTCTGGACAGATTCAAGATATTCCTTTTACACTCCTGGAAATGGAAAAAAGAACACATTGACACCGGTGTGTCAGACCCACCATACTTGCTCCGGACACTGCGAGAGGGCTGAACAAGCAATGATCACACGCACGGCACAGCGGACACACCAGGAACCGCGGTGTTGGCCGTCGAATAGCGCTAGCTGCGCAGCATTTGTGCACCGCCGCCGTCAGTGTCAGCCAGTTTGCCGTGGCATACGAAGCTCCATCGCAGTCTTTAACACTCGTAGCATGCCGCGACAGCGTGGACGTGAACCGTATGTGCAGTTGACGGACTTTGAGCGAGGGCGTATAGTGGGCATGCGGGAGGCCGGGTGGACGTACCGCCGAATTGCTCAACACGTGGGGCGTGAGGTCTCCACAGTACATCGATGTTGCCGCCAGTGGTCGGCGGAAGGTGCACGTGCCCGTCGACCTGGGACCGGACCGCAGCGACGCACGGATGCACGCCAAGACCGTAGGATCCTACTCAGTGCCGTAGGGGACTGCACCGCCACTTCCCAGCAAATTAAGGACACTATTGCTCCTGGGGTATCGGCGAGGACCATTCGCAACCGTCTCCATGAAGCTGGGCTACGGTCCCGCACACCGTTAGGCCGTCTTCCGCTCACACCCCAACATCGTGCAGCCCGCCTCCAGTGGTGTCGCGACAGGCGTGAATGGAGGGACGAATGGAGACGTGTCGTCTTCAGCGATGAGAGTCGCTTCTGCCTTGGTGCCAATGATGGTCGTATGCGTGTTTGCCGCCGTGCAGGTGAGCGCCACAATCAGGACTGCATACGACCGAGGCACACAGGGCCAACACCCGGCATCATGGTGTGGGGAGCGATCTCCTACACTGGCCGTACACCACTGGTGATCGTCGAGGGGACACTGAATAGCGTACGGTACATCCAAACCGTCATCGAACACATCGTTCTACCATTCCTAGGCCGGCAAGGGAACTTGCTGTTCCAACAGGACAATGCACGTCCGCATGTATCCCGTGCCACCCAACGTGCTCTAGAAGGTGTAAGTCAACTACCCTGGCCAGCAAGATCTCCGGATCTGTCCCCCATTGAGCATGTTTGGGACTGGATGAAGCGTCGTCTCACGCGGTCTGCACGTCCAGCACGAACGCTGGTCCAACTGAGGCGCCAGGTGGAAATGGCATGGCAAGCCGTTCCACAGGACTACATCCAGCATCTCTACGATCGTCTCCATGGGAGAATAGCAGCCTGCATTGCTGCGAAAGGTGGATATACACTGTACTAGTGCCGACATTGTGCATGCTCTGTTGCCTGTGTCTATGTGCCTGTGGTTCTGTCAGTGTGATCATGTGATGTATCTGACCCCAGGAATGTGTCAATAAAGTTTCCCCTTCCTGGGACAATGAATTCACGGTGTTCTTATTTCAATTTCCAGGAGTGTATATCATTGCTTATGCTGTATCAATGTGATGTTTTAAATTCTCTTGAGTAATCAAAACTGGTGTATAGATTTCATCTCTATAAGTGCATCACATTCAGAATTATACAGTAACATATAATCAGATAGCCAGTTGGGGTGGCCGAGCGGTTCTAGGCGCTACAGTCTGGAACCGCGCGACCGCTACCGTCGCAGGTTCGAATCCTGCCTCGGACATGGATGTGTGTGATGTCCTTCGGTTAGTTAGGTTTAAGTAGTTCTAAGTTCTAGGGGACTGATGACCTCAGATGTTAAGTCCCATAGTGTTCAGAGCCGTTTGAACAATTTTTATAATCAGATAAACATGCAGGCCAACTCATAAAGTCTTCATGCCTACAGAGCGATCAGGAGGGAGTTGGGTGATCACTTCCTAGCCGCAAGTGAGAAGACAGCCGTGCATCATTGTGACAGGTTGCACTTACATCTACCTACAATTCAAGAAAAAAAATGGCCAAAGAAAAAAGAAAAGGTAACGAAACGACCCGCCGCGCAGTAATGGAACGGAAATCGATGGATGCGACGAACACCTACAGGCAAACAAATGATTACTATTTCAGAATACTTGGATGATTAAGAGGAAGAACTTCACAAAGCGAGTATTTCAATGACACGTTGGTCCACCTCTGGCCCATTTGCAAGCAGTCACACGGTTAGGGATTGTTTGATAGCGTTGTTAGGTGTTAAATTCTATCAAACTGACTTGTTAGATCACCAAAATCTCGGGATGGTTGGATGGCCCTGCCCATAATGCTTCAAACGTTCTCAATTTCAGAGGGAGTCGGCGATCTTGCTACCCAAGAAAGCATTGGTATGTTCGAAGGCAAGTAGTAGAAACTCTCGCCGTGTATGAGCGGCCATTGTTATGACGAACAACCAAACGGGGAGTACAATATCGTCGATGTATCGCGGCGCCGTAAGGATGCCTCGGGTGAGAACCAAATAGGACTCCTATGAAAACAAATGGCACTCCAAACCATCGTACTGGTTGTCTGGCCGTATGGCGGGCGAAATTCAGGTTGGTATCGCACCGCTGTCTTGGGCGTCTCCAGAAACGACTTTCCTGGTCACTGGGGCTCAGTTGGAAGTGTGACTCGTTACTCAAGACAGTTCTACTCTAGTAAATGAGATTCTGTGTCAAAGACTTGTATGGAGGCACGCCGGAGAACGGTGGGATACCTTACCTGACAACAAAGAGTGATGGTCTGGGCTGTTATTTCGTTGAATAGCAGGACCCCTTTGCCAGTCCCACGTGGCACCCTGAAGAACACCGTTATTTCAACGAGATTCTATGGTTCATTTTGTTGAATTTCATGGCTAGCCATCCTGGCCTTGTATTTCAGCAAGACAATGCAAACGGCGAAAGTTTCTACTGCTTGTCAAACCCTACCTAGGCCAGCAAAATCAGCCGATCTTTTCCCTATTGTAAACGGCTGCAGCATTATGGACTGGACTCGCCAACCCGCTCAAGAGTTTTGACGATCTAACGCGTCAATTGGACGGAATTTGGAACTATAGCCCTCAAACGGACGTCCAGTAACGTTATCACTTGTAAACTATGTCCTAAATTATATGCAGGATGTATTCAAATCCCTATTTATCTCTACAGTTTTTATCGTCTACATCTACCTCTGGTACCATGGAAGTTATTTCCCGATGTCTTAACAGATGTCGTATTATCCTGTTCCCTCTTCATATCAGTGTTTTTTTATATTCCTATCGCAGCCGATTCTGCACTTCACCTCCTCATTCCTTACATATCATTCCACCTAAATTTCAACGTTCGTCTTTTCTCTGCTCCAAACGCGTATTTTCCAAAATTTTTCGTCGAATTAAGGTCTATGATATTTGACCAGGAATGAACTTATTGCCACTGCTGGTCAGCTTTTGCTGTCCTGATTTCTTCATCCTTCATAGGCTATTTTGCTGCGTAGGTAGCAGAATTTATTAACTTCATCTACTTCGTATCGCAAATTTTGATATTAGGTTTCTCGCGTTCTCTTTGCTGTTATTTTCATTAGGCCCTACTGTCGTCTATCTTCGATTTACGATCAATCCATATTCAGTAGGCGCTACACTGTTCTTACTATTCAGCAGAATCTGTAATTCTTCTTCACTTTCACACAGGAGAGCAATGTCATCAGCGAATCTTATCGGGGGTAGCCTTCCGCCTTCAATTTTAATCCCACTCTCGAATCATTCTTTCATTTCCATTTCCTCTTCGATGTGTAATCTGAGCATTAGGGGCGAAAGATTACATCCCTGTCTTGTACCCTTTATAGCCCGATCAATTCTTTCCTGGTCTTCCTCTGTCATTATTACCACTTGACTATTGTACATGTAATATATTACCCGTCTCTCCTTACAGCTTAGCCCTACTTTCCTCATAATTTCGAACGTCTTGTACCATTAAATGTCGTCCAACGCTTTTTCTGGTCGACAAATCCTATCAAAGTGTCTTGACTTTTGTGTAGTCTTAATTCCATTGACAATCGCAACGCCATCGCTGCCACCCTGGTGGCATTACCTTTCCCAAAGCCAAACTGATCGTCATCTAACACATCCTCCATTTTCTTTTCCACTCTTCTGTGTATTATTATTGTTAGCAAATTGAATGTCTGAGCTTTTCAAGGGATTGTGCGATAACTGTCGCAATTGTCAGCTCTTGGAGTCTTCGGAATTGTGTGGATGACATTTTCCCGAAAGTCAGATGTATCACCAGACTTACACATTACACACACTAATATGAAAATCGTTCTGTTGCCACTTCCACCACTGATTTTAGAAAATCTGATGGAATGTTATTTATCCCTATTGCCTTATTTGGCCTCAAGTCTTCCAAAGTTCTTTTAAATTCTGATTGTAATACTGGATTACGACCTTATCTAAAGTGACTTTTGTTTCTCCTTCTGTCACATTAGACAAGACTTCCCTCCACAGAGGCCTTCAATGTACTCATACCACCTGCATTTAACAGTGAAGTTTCCACGGCACTGCTAATGTTACCACACTTGCTTGTATGTTACTTAACTATATGCTGAGTAAGTCCATCCAACAATCATTTCCTTTTCGAATTGTTCCCCTTTTCCATGCAGCCATTTCGCCTCAGCTTCCCTCCCCCTCCTATTTATCTCATTCCTAAGGGGCTTCTGTTTCTGTATTCCTGAATTTCGCTAAACATTTATGTATTTCCTTCTTTCATCGATCAACTGATGTATTTCTTCTGTTACTCAGGGTATCTTTGCAGTTACCTTCTTTGTACCTTTGTTGCTTTTTACAGCTTCTGTGATTCCACTTTTTAGAGATGTCCATTTCTATTTAAAACATTCTCCTTCTTTCCACATCAATTCAGGATAAAATTTCAAGCTTTCAACGATAGCCTCCATCGTCATCGTCAGGAGTAACTGTCTATCTTCATTCCTGCTGTGGTGGTCTTATATAGCCCGTGGACGGCTTCTGGTTGTTCGGCTTGTGATTGTTCGGAGATTAGGAACTGCTGTTTCAGATGATGTCAATTTCTGCGCTGGTGGCGCCACCGCATCCGTGGAACCGTAAATTCTGCAAGGAATGTCGCTGCAGCTTCTCTGCATCGAGCGCTCGTTTCCATGCACCGCTCATATAGTATCTGCTATCACTGTTGAAGTTCTTCTCGCTCCTTGCTATTTCAACAGGCTCCTTAATAACAGAATCCCAGTATGTGCAGGGATGGGACGAAATTTTTCTTTCATCAACCAGTATTTTATGTTTGTGTGTGAGGTTCTGCTCAGTAATTGGAAATTTCTCCAGTTCGCTATTTTTAATATGTCGTTGGTGCTCTGCACAGCGGTTGAATGGTCTGATTTATATAATTGCTTCCACACTCACAGGGGATGTTATAAATTTCAGGGGCCCTGAGGAGGAGACTGTCCTTAACAGGGCGCATCATCTCCTTAATTTTTGTTAGGAGGACGAAAAATCGGTCTTGTACCCAATCTACCCAGAACTCTTCCTATTTTGCTGAAAGTAGTGCCACAAAAAGGAAGAACCACAATCGGTTTTTCATCCTGTGAGTGTGCAACATTTTCACGTTTCCATTTCTCGGAGAACGCTGCCTTTATGTCACATGCATCATAGCCATTCTTTCGGAACACGTACTTCAGATGTTTAATTTCGGACTTCGAGTGGTCCTCGTAAGAAAAAGGTTTTGCTCTATAAACGAACGTGTTCAAAACTGCTCTCTTCTGAACAGGATGATGGAAACCGTGCATTAAGGTATGAATCGGTGAGCGTCGGCTTGCGGTACACAGAGTGACAGAAACACCCATCCGCTTGTCGTTGTATTGAAACGTCTAAGAATGGCAACCTTCCCCTTCTCCTTCTCTGCAGTGAACCAGATGTTTGGATGTATGCTGTTCATGTGTTCCATAAAGTGCTCCAGAGCTTCTGCGCTGTGTGACCAGACCATAAATGTATCATCAACATAAAATAAGGATGGACGGAGGGGAGCCAAATTTGATGCACTTTCCTCAAAAAAAGTTTTCCGAATGAGTTCTTGTTCCGGAAGTCTTCGGCCGCCAACGATGACGACTTACATTCAAAATTTAAGTGGTGACGGGGTTCTAACCGGGGACCGAAGCTGTTTTGATTATTAATCGAAATTGCCACCCCATTTTTGTATTTTTTTTTTTTTATTTACACGTCAAGTTCCGTAGGACCAAGTTAGGGAGCAAATCTCCAAGGTCATGGAACGAGTCAGTACATGAAATTACAACATAAAAGTAATAACAGATAAAAATAAATTTTATGAACCCGAAAAAGTAGTAGTAGGAATTGACTGAATAGCACTGTTTACATGTTGGAAATTAGTATCATTTAGAAAACGCTCGACAGAACTGAATTTTCTTGCAAAGAGGAAATACGTTTTAAATAAAGCAAGCACTAATGCTCACAGCCAGCTTCAGCCTGATTAATAAATGGTGGGCAGAGGTCGAATCTCGAGGCCAGACCAGAATGACTTCCCTGTCACTGAGCTGCTTCTTTACATAATTTAATATCTTCTTTTTTATCTGGTGTTGTGTAAGTTTCCAAAACCATGCCGAAAGCGTGAAAGAGAGGATTACAGGGGAAAAACAGATATGAGAGGATGAAAGCACAATGAGGGGAGCTTCTATAATTGGAATTATCCAACCCCCTGTCTTTGATATGTAAGATTCAGCATATTGGCAAAGAGTTCTCAAAATCGGGGCAGTAGCAAGCAAGGCCAGTAAGTTGTAGATATAAACTGCCTAAAAGCCAAATGGTCATTATCACCTCCACCAGCAACGACAAAATGTACAACAAGCGAAATTACCGTATTAGTCTTTGTCCTCGGAAAAAGACATGCCCGGCCGATAAAACATATGAATGGAAAGTGCAGCTTCAGCAAAGCGAGTGAGGAAAGTCATTTATTTTCTGAACCTGGATCAGCTTGACAGGTGACCACAACAAGTAAACCATCGCTGCAGCGTGTCTAGGGGTGTATATCTATGGCATTTATACGTTTCAGCAATCGAAATACGATATAGACGGTCATTCGTGTAAATCAAATTGTTGGCCATCCTGTACCCTGGGGTGGCCGTTGCCATTTATAGAACGGGTAGGCTGATGTAGGGCCCCACAGTTTTCCACGATGTGATGACTTTTTCAAGAGGACTGGGGAATGGAATCTTTCCCCAGCGAGTCAACAAAACTTGCTCGTGAGCACCGGCCACTGCAACACATTAGCCCACAAATATCTCAGGGTTAGGCAAAATTCTCGATGTCTCAGCTAAAAGAAGCGGTAGGCCAACTTCAACAGGGGGATCAGGACTTGCTGTACGCACTGAGGTGACCAGCAGAGACGTTAGGGTACGTAACTCCTGAGTAATCCTTAAAATGTTGCGCCCAACATGTGGCAGACGCCTTCCACTTAATGTCAGAAAGGCCCACGCCACCGAGGTAAAGTAGCTTTCTCGCAACGCAACCTGATGATACGACGCTTCACAAAAAGCGAGCTGACTATCTGGGTCAGTTTCTTAGCCATGATAAGGAGAAGCGAGAAAAGTTATGCGATGTCAAAGGCCTTGCACAACACATACGATCCAAGATCCGTATCTTCTGAAGAATGTTAAGAGAGCGACGTTCATGTCCCAGTAGTGCCCGCTGATTTTTTTCAGTAACCGATGTCCAACTGAGATACGCTATTTGGAACGGACAACGATCGTTAACAACTCCGGGTGACGTGTGATGATCCACAGCAATGGACCACGTGATTACTGCTCCATCGAAACCCTGTCAGTTAAGGAGTTTACTTTTGTCCCGTTAACTCACGATCCCAAGACGTGGCAATAATCATCGATGATTTACTGCAGTAGAGGTATCGCCACATGTCAACGGAGTAAAACCATCAGATCATCAGCGTACCATCGAACAGCGAGGGTCCGTCCAGAAAGCGTCCAACCCTGAGGCTGGGTTGCAGCCTTCCGGAGCAGCGGCTCCAGAGATATACAAAGCGATCACACACCTCGCGCACGTCCTCAACGAGATTACTCGTTCCCGCGAGTTCCCAGCTTGCTGGAAACATGCAGAAGTGGTCGCGATACACAAACCAGGGAAAGACTCTCTATTCCCGCAGCATTACAGGCCGATTAGCCTCTTGCCAACTTTCAGCAAGATCTATGAGCGCCTCCTGCTAAGACCCATACAGGAACATATTACGAGAGAGCAAGTTCTGCCGGATTTCCAATTTGGGTTCCGGCAGAACCACTCTGCCCCACAACAGATCATGAGAATGGTTGAAGCAGCCACAGAGGGCTTCAACCACAGAGGCTACTGCGGTATAGTGCTACTAGACGTAGTCAAAGCCTTTGATTCAGTATGGCATAGAGGGCTACTCTACAAGTTGTACACACAAGGGTTTCCCGGGAGCATAGTTCAGCTGATCAAGAACTATCTCACAAATAGGACTTTCTCCGTCAAAGTAGAAACTGCCACCTCAACCAGACGGCGTATTCGTGCTGGGGTGCCACAGGGATCGGTCCTGGGGCCCTTATTGTACAGTTTGTACACTGCGGACACTCCAACGGCCCCCCTGGTGCACACTGAGCAGTACGCGGACGACACAGCCTTCTACACGAGAAATGCGAACAAGGACCTGGTCATTCGTAGGCTACAAAGGGTTTTAGACGACACAGATACCTGGGCTCGTCGCTGGCGCATCACCATCAACTCTGAGAAGACACAGGCAATGCTGATTACCCGCAGGCTCGGAAGGAGCGAACGTCCTCAACGTCTCCCCCTCCACCTTCACCTAAGTGGAACCCAACTACCCTGGCGCAGAACCGCCAAGTACCTTGGCGTAACCTTGGACTCTCGTCTTACATGGAAACCCCACATAGACGAGGTCCACAGGAAGGTCTGCGCCAGAATGTCCATCCTATACCCTATCCTGAACTCAACCAGCTCCCTTCCCTGCCCAGTAGCAGTAAATGTGTACCAGGCCGTGATCCGGCCAGTAATGGAATATGCGTGCCCTGTCTGGGGATACGCGGCAAAGCAGCACCTGGACAAACTCCAGAGGCTGCAGAACCGTGCCCTCAGGAGGGCACTGCATTTACCTCTTGGATTCCCCACAGACGACCTGCACGCCGCAGCCGAAATCCCACTCCTGAGAGAGCGTTTCCAGGATCTGGCAAGGGCCTTCTATGAGGGTTCTTCCAGATCTGGAAACGCACTCATCCACTCCCTAGGTCAGTATGACATGTCCCGCGATAAGCACAAGCGCCCTATGACGATCTTCGACGATTAAGTCGAAGAGAAAATCCCAATACCCAATCCCTAATCCTGTTCCTTCCCACATAACACCAAACATCTCGCCTACCTCAGGCAAGTACGAGACACAGTCACAACAATCATCACATATCACAGACACCAAATAACTATAGAAAAATCACACACACACGTTCACAGTGGAGTAAAATCTGAAAGGCTACAAACTCCCCCTCACACTTCCCCAAAGAGGGGAAAGTAAAAGATGAAAGCAGCAGCAGCCACGCGGTCTAACGCGCTGCTTCCCGAGTGGAAAGACCTACTGGTCCCCGGAACGAATCCGCCCCATGTATTAGTGTCGAGATCTGGTGTGCCGACCAGCCTGTGGATGGTTTTTAGGTGGTTTCCCATCTTCCTCGGCGAATGCAAGCTGGTTTCTCTGATAACGCCTCAGTTACACTATGTCGCGATGGTTTCACGGGGGGAGGGGGGGGAGGGGTCCACTGGAGGCCGGACCGCACGGTAATCCTGGGTTCGGTGTGGAGCGGCTGTGGGATGGGAAGACTGCTAGGGAAGACTGCTGTGGCTTGAGGTGGTGTTGTGAACCGCTGAGGGCTAGGCGAGACGATGCCTCTCCGTCGTTACTAGGTCCCCTGTTTAATACACAATACAAGGCAGAGATCCTGAAATTCACCAATGCCTATAATCAAAATTCGGAGGACGAAAACTATCAAAAAACTGTATTAAGATCAGGATATTTACGTATCAACACAATTTTCCCACCTTGAATGGAGCAGGCACAACGGTCCCTCTGATCACCTCTTTCAACATGGACGTAAATTCGACGCTTAAGAGGCGCCAAAAACGCACACAAAATTCTATGGCTATCCGTGAGATGGAGAAGTACCAGTAAGATAGTGTACATCATCTACGTGAAAGGTGACCGAGTATTCGATGTCCTGTTCAGACGTACCTAGAGTCTCAATAGCCGGGACAAAGGGAACGTCGCTGGGTGTATTCACGTGGTAAAGATCCACATAGTACTGGTATAAAGCGTGAAGTTCGTCAGCCTGCGGTTTTAGCTGACGGCTGTCAGAAACTGTAAGAGAAGTAATGCAAGAGCGGTGACGCCGAGCGTCGTGTCGCAGCAAATGGTGTTACGAAGCCAAGTCCTCCGCCACTAGGGATCGTTGTTTCGATCTTACCCATAACCCTGTCATTTCCCGCCGCTTCACCCGCAACAGCTTTGCCTATATACTAGCACATCATACATCTGCACGCCGCAGGGGGCGCGATCCGCACCAAGTCTCGCAAGAGGGAATAATAAAATTCATGAGTTCTCCAGAAATTCGTCCGCCTTTTATATCAATAAGTAATCAAAGTTTGACGCAGCGTCGGTTTAGCCACGGAAGTCCAGCAGTAGAGTACCTCCCAGCGCATCGAAGGCTACGCTCCCACACACTATCACGACAGAAGGATCTGCCAAGTGGGCGACATTTAACATTCACGGAGAATGGAATAGTTTCACTGCTTGCCGATCAAGTTGAAGACTGGAGGCCAAAGCACAGTGATCAGAAAAGTTCGCAGGGATAACGCCGATTGGAACAGTGCAATCGCGCATCCGATCCCTTAAATAGAATAGGTCAATCCTGCTATTAGAAGTCGTAGTAAAATGCTTAAATTTGACCAACGTCGGATATTTGTACTCCCAAACATCTTTCAAGTGCGTCAAGCGTATCATCTCGTTTCAGCCTCGACAGTAATCAAATTGGAGAGACTGATCAACAAGACGCAGAACACAGTTAAAATCAGCACCCAACAACAGACGTCGAGGACTCGTATGTAGAAAATAACTAATCCCCTCTTTATAAAAACACGAACGTTCCAAAGTGCGACCAGAACCAGGCGGACCATATAACACAGCCAAGGTGATGTCTAACTGTCTACAACGTGATCCTCTGTCAGATTCAAGAACCTCTACCTCATCAATGGGAATGCCTTCGCGGAAGAATAAGGCAGTTTTTGTCGAAAATTCTAGTGCCACATTAAAAACAGTGTGAAATCCAGGAAGAGGGAAACTGGTACATAAAACCTTCCGGAGGAACACTATATCTGTACAGGGGCAATATCATTAACAGACGCAGCGAAGTTAGGCCAACTCGGGAATCACTCTGTTAACATTTAGTGTGGCACATGTATACGCCTGAGCCATCAGTCAAAGGAGAAAAACACAAAAATAACAACAGAGCAGCATGACTACTCCACCAATGAACCAGCCAACAGTGGAATGGCAGTACCGGCAGCAACTGAATCTTTAGCCTTGGTGGATTTTCGTGCCGCTGCGTGTTCCGGTTTTAAAGTTTGTTTAAGCCGGCTGAGAGGCGTAACAGCCTCTGCAGTAGGCGGTGTAGGCGGATCTTGCACCACATCCATATCAGTCTGTGACGGCCTATGTTCTGAGGCCTGCCCTAGAGAAGGGTCACGCTGCATGGCACGCCGACTCCTAATGGATGGCAATCAGAGTGAATCTCAGACACAGCCGGAGGCAACAGTGAAGTAACAGCTTCCGCAACGTGATTCGCATTAAGCGACAAATCACGATCTCCATCGCCGAAAGCAGAGGAAGAGGAGGCCATTGCTGTATTATCGGTTGGACCTGTGGAGGAGGATGCGAACGACTCCGACACAAAGGAGCCGCCCCTGTAGCAGTAGGAATACCTGATACTGCTTCCCTGAGCTCCACCACCAGGGTTGAGAGACAAACATGGCTAAAGGAAAGGCGCAACTAAGTCGTCACCTTCTTCAGTGCAGCGCCTTTTATTGTGAATCGCGCCGCCGTCCAAGCAGTAGCATGAACGGGGCCAGGCTTTATTTGCAACGGCGGAAAATCACAATCAGTGGCAACTATCGGACGATTTCCAGAAACGAGGAAAATGTAGCCCCAAGCTCGTTACTAGAGCGGACAAGGTCAGCAATCATTAACTTGCGGCGCTGTTTCACGGAAGATTGTAAAACAAAAACTCTCCGCTAGCAGTTAATTCGGAGATGGCCACTTTCGTTGCACAGGAAACAGGTCCCCAGCTGCCCGCTGTACGTAACATGGATGCAATAGCCACAAACCTGCAAACCAGACGGAATGTTCATTTTGATTTGCATCTCACTGAACGTATGCCACTGTAATATTGTATTTTTTGTTGACTTGACCAAAGTTCACGGCGAATGCCTCTCAGCCACAATATTGCGCCAAAATTTCATTACATACCCTCTACCTACGGAAGAAGGCAGAATACTTGGACGCTCGAATATTCAATGTCCGCAATATGCAAGCAGCATTATACTGACCGAACCATATCTATCCCGGAAGCAAGTCTGAGTACCACGCTTGAATAGGGACATGTCTACTTGTAGGGGATCTACGAATTTCGCAAAGAACAGATAATTCTCAGTATGAAAGTAGGCGGTATGTTCTTGGTCCGAAGTGACGTGGAAAGTATCAACTATCCAGTCATGATTTTATAAAGAACCGTGCTGCACATTACGTGTCGACTTGTCAAACGAAAACGTGGAAAACTCCTAGACGTCGTGAGAAACAAAAAGGAGCAGACTAGGCCGCTATCAGACACACACCGAAGGAAGGACGAGACGAGACAACGTCGAAATCACACACACAAAGGCACAAACGCCACTGAAGCAATAAACTCCCAAACATTTGGGACGCTGCGGTGGAGCGGATACGTAAACAACTACCTGCTCGCTCGGCGCACAAGGCAGAACTGCCAGGACTACAGATTCAACCAAATCATATAAGAGCTACAGGTGGACCACCTCGTTATTCACGTGTTCAGTTTGTGAAGCTCTTTATCTTGAATAAATGAACCAATTTACCTGAAATTGCAATCGTTTGTTTGTTTGTATATGTACATCACATCTACCGATTTCCGTTCAATCTTTTACCACGTTAAGGTTTCTTCGATAAGTAGGGATCAATCCCGAGAATCCAATAACAGTGCACCAAACGTTCATAACTACTGCTCGTGTTTTTATCCAGTGCGGATTCTCGGCGACCCAGTAAAGGAAATTTCTTACATTCAACTTTCCAGAATTTGTAAAGGTAGCTTCGTCGGGAAAGAGAATTCTCTAGACAGGAAACTTTTGTTCTCATGCCTGACAAATTCGTGCGAAGTAACTCCATGCGTCATCTGCAGTTCATCTTGTTAATCCATTGGTGAAATACTGCTCGATACGGATGGAAGCTGTTGACGCCCAAAATGCGAACAATACTGGGCTAAGAAACTTCCTGGCAGATCAAAACTGTGTGTCCCACTGAGACTCGAACTCTGGACCTTTGCCTTTCGCGGGCAAGTGCTCTACCATCTGAGTTACCGAAGCAAGACTCACGCCCGGTACTCACAGCTTTACTTCTGCCAGTATCTCGTCTCCTACCTTCCAAACTTTACAGAAGCTCTCCTGCGAACCTTGCAGAACTAGCACTCCTGAAAGAAAGGATACAGTGGAGACATGGCTAAGCCACAGCCTGGGGAATGTTTCCAGAATGAAATTTTCACTCTGCAGCGGAGTGTGCGCTGATATGAAACTTCCTGGCAGATTAAAACTGTGTGCCCGACCGAGACTCGAACTCGGGACCTTTGCCTTTCTCTGGAAATACTGGCCTAAATTATTGGCTCTGAGCACTATAGGCCTGAACTTCTGAGGTCATCAGTCCCCTAGAACTTAGAACTACTTAAACCTAACTAACCTAAGGACATTACACGCATCCATGCCCAAGGCAGGATTCGAATCTGCGACCGTAGCGGTCGTGCGATTCCAGACTGTAGCGCCTAGAGCCGCTCGGCCACCACGGCCGGCGGCTAAACTATTTCAGAGTCACTCGAGGTCCGTTTGCACCTAACGTACACATTTTGGGCAATAACTAGAGTACGTCTATACGCTTCGTTTCTCTCCCTGCAGCCTTGCTTCTCACTCCTTGCGTAATAATCTAGTGCATTTCGGCATTTCCACTGAACTCGCTTAGGCTAGACAACGTCTGTCTGGAGGTCTTTGTGATTATAGCTCAATGGTTCTCTTCACATTCCTTCTGAATTCTTCTCAAAGAAGTAGCATATCTAGTTTATCTTGTTTTGTGAAAAACATTTATTGTTGTCAAACTAACCAGCACCCGACACAGGTGAACAACCCTGACAAATGTCCTCGGAGCCCCTTTTGTATCGGTATCGTGACGATGCACAGCTTCATTTCCTCCTGATTTCACGTGGTTCCTTATTTCCGTACGAACTTGCGCCTATAACACCGATCGTTTGGAACTCAAAGCAGATAAATCCTTCATTCTAAAAGTTTTAATTAATTACAAACTAGTAATCTGAATCTGAAGAATGAAGTTCCGCCAACTGAAGGACCTAGTCACTACTTACGTAAGATGTTGTAGTTTTATTTGCCGGCGTCGTAGCTCATCGGCAGCCGTTCAACTCTTCAGACGTAAGTGTGGATCATAAACGAGTAATGAATGGTTCCACATACACTCACAACGCTGCCTCTTAGCATTTCTTATTTCAAAAGCATGTTGCACGCCACTAGCACCATTTTGTGAATAATGGTATTTGACACACAAGTCTGTAACAACAATGTTGCGTATCAGTCGACCAAAATAACGATAAGAAATCGTTCCAATCTTAATCGCCTAAAGCTTCGCACGTGAAATAATGTACGTATGGTCTTTGAATCAGCGTATCTACCTACCATTTGAAACGATAATAATCCTTCGTAGTTCACATAATGGTATATATTTTCAGTTCAAAGCGGGGATTACAAGCCCGGAACAAATGTTTTAAATTCCCAAAATACATCGACATGTCCCTGAAAACCCTTGAAACTTAATGGCAAAAATTCCAGATACAAAAATTAAGAAAAAGAACAATTCTATGATAAATGAACGTCCCGGGATTACTCTGTAATACAGGAAATGGTGAAAGCCAGCTAATATTCCAATGTACGAAGTAATAAATGCGCTTTATTTGCAGCGTGGGGTATGATGCATGAAGGCTTTCGAACAGTACTTCTTATTATTATTTCTGTACATATTATTATTAAGCCTACACATATATTTAAGTGACTATTAACATGGCGGTACTGTGTCAGGGTCAAAAATTGCCTTGCTGACTATCCAAGACAACTGGAAGCCAGATTGTTATTAGTGAGAATAAAAGGGTTTTATAAGAGAAACCAGACGAGTGTAACAGTATCTTGTTGTTTATTTCCAATACTACCATGGCTTGATTACTTAGGATGTTCAATTCCCTTCTGGGATTCTGCCGACACTGAAGAAATGCGGACGTCAGAAAAGTTCCTAAACGAGACGAGATGACAATGTCACCGTTGTCCAGTGAGCGGGTAAGCAGTCTACTGACAGGTGGAAACGGCTGCTTTCATCGTTCTGGCATGCTGACGGGTCTGCTGTATCTCCGTACGAAATTAGCGTATCAGCTGTACAGAATATCGGTTGGTGCTCAGTGACAAACACGTTTATTGTAGGTGTAACGTATCTTTCTTCGGTTGTTTGTTACGACTCGTCGATTTTACTCTAGTTTGGACAACAGAGAAGCTCAAAATGCCAGCTCAAATAATTAAGAATCGTCCACCATGCGTGACCGTTGCTAGAATACAGTCTAGATTTCATTCCTTTGCTGGTCTCCTCCATATCTAAAGAAGAAATGCGTTACACTGCAGTTTATAGTGTAGCAAAAGTTTATCGCTCTCTACCGCGAACTGTATTTCAGGTTAGCAATATAGATTGTTTCTGATCACAAGAATGCTGATCAAGCATTGTACACGTTCGCTTCGTCACTACAAAACTGTAACGAATTTGTAGTGGCAAAGCGTGTACCTTAAGACGTTTTACCAGTGAAACCAAGTGGTTTGATGATCCGAAGATGATTCTCTAACAATGGGAATCGGTAATCTGAATTATAATTTGCTGTTAAGAATAATAAAAATTCTGTTGGACTATCCAAATAAAACAAGTTTTTAATGATCTGAAAATGATTCTCTAACAATGGAAATTGATAATCTGAATTGTAATTTGGTGTTAAGAATAATAGAAATTCTGTTGAACTGGCTCATCGTGTACTACGCAGCTCAGCCACATTATGTGTTTGTGTTTGGCGATCGTTAATGCTTTAGACTCCTTGCAACAGAGAAACTCGTTTCCTTCATTCCGACGACTTATTAGAACTGTCCACGTAGTTACTATAACGTCCTTGTTTTGGTAATGCAGGATCCGCCGTACTTGTTTCGTTGACACCGTGTCCTCAAGGTGCACATTACTAGCAGTTATCAGCTGGAGAGAGTTCTTTATATCAAGGGTAGCAGTCCTGTTTAATCTTATTTTCTCAGTAGTTTCTTTTACTATGAAAAGTACTGGATGAATTTTTCCAGTAAATCAGAACGTTATTTATTTTTTTAATTGATTTGTGACTGTTGTCACGAATACATAAAATAATCACAACTGGAAATTTTCACTATTTGGAAATCTAGACATCCCGCCATTTAGGTAAATCACAACAACGATAACAAGCCGTATTCGCTTCTCAGGACGCTTCAAGAAACTCTACAGTGCAATAGAAGAAGGTCAGAAATAATGTGGTCATACGAAAGTATTTTGATTATTTTCTTGAAACGCTGCACAAGAAGGTACTGTTGTTTTCCGAATCAGGAGTATGTGACACAGAGATGCTAGGATTTTCATGTTCTGAACACTTGTAACCGATTTTTTCGTTGGTCGCAACAGGGTCACTTACGACGGTTATAGTATGTAAGGCAGGGATGTAGTGTTTCGCCGCTTCTGTGCAGTCTATAAGTCGAAGAATTAATGACGGAAATAAAAGAAAGGTTGAAGAGCGGAGTTAAAATTCGGAGTGAAAGGATGTAAACGATAAGATTCGCTGATGGTACTACTATCCTCAATGATAGCAAAGAGGAATTTTGGGATGTTCTGAGTGGAATGAACAGTGTAATGAGTATAGAATATGGACTGAGAATAAATCGAACAAAAACAATTGGAATGAGACGGAGCAGAAGTGAGAACAGTGAGAAACTTAAAGTCAGGATTCGTGATCACGAAGTACATGAAGTTGAAGATTTCTGCTACCTAAACAGCATAATAACACATGACGAACGATGAAATGAGGACATAAAAAGCAAACTGTCACTGGTAAAAAGAAGATTCCTGGCCAAGAGAACTCTATTACAATCAAACATAGGCCTTCATTTGAGGGATAAACGTCTGTGAATGCACGTTTGGAGTACAACATTGTATGCTAGTGAAACATAGACTGTGGGAAAACCGGAACAGAAAACAATCGAAGCATTTGGCACGTGGGACTACAGGATAATACTGAAAATTAAGTGGAGCGATATGGTAAGGAATAAGGACGTCCTCCGGAGAATAGGCGAGGAAAAGAGTATAATGAAAACACTGACAAGAAGAACGGCTAGAATGGTGGTACATCTCTTAGAACATCAAAGAACAACTTCCATGGTACGTTGGGGGTATTGGGTAGGGGGGGGGGGGGTTGAACAAATTGTAGAGGAAAGCACATATAGGAATACACTCCTGGAAATTGAAATAAGAACACCGTGAATTCATTGTCCCAGGAAGGGGAAACTTTACTGACACATTCCTGGGGTCAGATACATCACATGATCACACTGACAGAACCACAGGCACATAGACACAGGCAACAGAGCATGCACAATGTCGGCACTAGTACAGTGTATATCCACCTTTCGCAGCAATGCAGGCTGCTATTCTCCCATGGAGACGATCGTAGAGATGCTGGATGTAGTCCTGTGGAACGCCTTGCCATGCCATTTCCACCTGGCGCCTCAGTTGGACCAGCGTTCGTGCTGGACGTGCAGACCGCGTGAGACGACGCTTCATCCAGTCCCAAACATGCTCAATGGGGGACAGATCCGGAGATCTTGCTGGCCAGGGTAGTTGACTTACACCTTCTAGAGCACGTTGGGTGGCACGGGATACATGCGGACGTGCATTGTCCTGTTGGAACAGCAAGTTCTCTTGCCGGTCTAGGAATGGTAGAACGATGGGTTCGATGACGGTTTGGATGTACCGTGCACTATTCAGTGTCCCCTCGACGATCACAAGTGGTGTACGGCCAGTGTAGGAGATCGCTCCCCACACCATGATGCCGGGTGTTGGCCCTGTGTGCCTCGGTCGTATGCAGTCCTGATTGTGGCGCTCACCTGCACGGCGCCAAACACGCATACGACCATCATTGGCACCAAGGCAGAAGCGACTCTCATCGCTGAAGACGACACGTCTCCATTCGTCCCTCCATTCACGCCTGTCGCGACACCACTGGAGGCGGGCTGCACGATGTTGGGTCGTGAGCGGAAGACGGCCTAACGGTGTGCGGGACCGTAGCCCAGCTTCATGCAGACGGTTGCGAATGGTCCTCGCCGATACCCCAGGAGCAACAGTGTCCCTAATTTGCTGGGAAGTGGCGGTGCGGTCCCCTACGGCACTGCGTAGGATCCTACGGTCTTGGCGTGCATCCGTGCGTCGCTGCGGTTCGATCCCAGGTCGACGGGCACGTGCACCTTCCGCCGACCACTGGCGACAACATCGATGTACTGTGGAGACCTCACGCCCCACGTGTTGAGCAATTCGGCGGTAAGTCCACCCGGCCTCCCGCATGCCCACTATACGCCCTCGCTCAAAGTCCGTCAACTGCACATACGGTTCACGTCCACGCTGTCGCGGCATGCTACCATGTTAAAGACTGAGATGGAGCTCCGTATGCCACGGCAAACTGGCTGACACTGACGGCGGCGGTGCACAAATGCTGCGCAGCTAGCGCCATTCGACGGCCAACACCGCGGTTCCTGGTGTGTCTGCTGTGCCGTGTGTGTGATCATTGCTTGTACAGCCCTCTCGCAGTGTCCGGAGCAAGTATGGTGGGTCTGACACACCGGTGTCAATGTGTTCTTTTTTCCATTTCCAGGAGTGTATATCCAGCAAATAACTGAGGATGCAAGTTGCAAGTGCTACTCTGAAATGAAGAGGTTGGCAGAGGAGAGGAATTTGTGGCGCTCCAGTCAGAAGAATGATGATGCATAAAAGATTTAGTTAAGGCACACATTGTTTAGTTTGGTTTGGCACTGGGAAACCCTTGTTTTCTTTTAGGTTGAATTAGTTTTCAGAAAGGAGCAATGTTTAAGAGGAGTACGTTATTCGACACTTGTTAAGTAATCTACAGTTGTCCATCCAAAAGTTCACTTTAGCGCCGTACTACGTCCTGGACTTCTTCTATTCTTTGAGGTGAACTAGCCAGCAACTATTAGGTGGGTTACATTCTATCAATGGTTACGAATCACGGTACAGCTTTCCATTTCACCGCATATACATGTACATTCTATAGGTGAAACAACTGATTGACGACGGAACACAGACTCTTTGGCTGTACAGTCTGACGCTTACCGACATAGCCACAGAGCCGCACTATTGCATCTCATTTAATCTGAGTGCTGCATGTGGATATCTTTCACACCATTTTTTAGCAAAGAAATACGCTATTTTAGTGTCAATTAACTCGAACTGGGTTCGTTTACAACATGACTAATTTTTGGCATAATCTCCATCCTCCTCGTTCATTGACTACATAGCGTTGATCAATTGCTATTTCATGTTTCATCGTAATTTCTCATGTTGATCCTCAGTACCTGTCGGCCCTTGCCACATTTCAACCGTGTTGCGACCTATCATGCAATATTATATTTAGATGATAGCGAAACATCTTTGAGTCACTGCTGGATTTTTTTAATGTCCAATAGTGTTACAGTTTTTTAGGTTACTCAAGCTAGTGGTTTAAGCCACTTGGCGTCAATTTACTTTCGCCAAAATCCGGTGAAGAATGCTTGACGGTGTTCAGTGCAATATACTTCCGTAATTCCTGGCAGTTCCAGATGATGCACAGCCGGTCAGACACTTTTCTTCAGGGTCCCTTGCCTCAAAGCAGCATTCTCGGTGTGCGTCTGTATGTCTCTCTGTCGCCGGCCGCGGTGGCCGTGCGGTTCTAGGCGCTGCGGTCCGGAATCGCGGGACTGCTACGGTCGCAGGTTCGAATCCTGCCTCGGGCATGGATGTGTGTGACGTCCTTAGGTTAGTTAGGTTTAAGTAGTTCTAAGTTCTAGGGGATTGATGACCTAAGATGTTAAGTCCCATAGTGCTCAGAGCCATTTGAACCATTTGTCTCTCTGTCCGATTGCCAAAAGTAGTCTGTCTCAGGAACGGGTAGGCGTATCAATTTGAAACATATGTCGCATACTAAGGTCTATAGCCCCTTACCTGTGAGATAAATGCAACTTGCTAAGTCAATGCAGTCAAAACATACTGGCACTTATGTCACATATTTTGATAGTCGCAAGCTCATTCATCAAAACTTGTGGGATACTTCCGTTGACCTAGAATCATGAAATTTTTGAAGAAGTAGTCTTTCACAGTACAAGGTAAAAAAATTCCGAGAAGCGTTAATTTGTAATTATATCGGAACAATTTTTTTGTCCGACCGTCTGTTTGTCTAACTGTTAAGAGCGTTGCATCTTGTTCCGCAGGAACTGTCAGACATATCATGTTGAGATATATGTCACATATTAAGATGCAGAGGACGAAAAGAGTCTAAGTCAATGAAATCTACGTCATTTATTTTGATACTCGCAAACTCTCATTAAAAACTATAGATCCCGTTGACTTTGAATCATGAAAATTAGCAAGATGAAAGGTTTAGCAGTACAAGTGCAGGAAAAAATCAGGAAAGCGTTGATTTTTTTTATTATATCACACGAAAAAACGTTTCTTCTTTCATTTGTTATCCGACTGCGGACATGAAATTAAAATATTCTCTGAAGTCTTGGAATTCCAAGGACTGATACCTTGCCAGTATACAGTCAAATATGGTCTAGATTCTCGATTGTCAGAATGGATGCATGGTTTACATACATAATAAAGTTAGTAAGGAACCCTCAGAGCTTGAGTCCTACTCCCATCTGTCTTCTTTTCTTTTTCCAAGATAATACCAGTGCCGCATGTTAGTACCTCCTTGACTGAATCACCCACACATCCCTATCTGAACGTATTCTAGTTACAAATAATTAAAGGGGTTAAGATAATGAGGACGCAGATTGCACTTACGAGATATCTTCTCTTCATAGCCACGATGTGGCTCACATCTATTACCTCAAATTCAAATGGTTGCGTAATCTAGTAATTCAAAATACTTAACAGGTGGATAACACTCTACGATAACTTTATCGATACAAAATATTATTCTCCTACTTTTTTGTGAAATTAGATTGACTGAATAGATGCAAATCCACCGGATAAAGGTCACAAGACGAGCAAAGCGAAAATTAGGTATGAAATAAACAATCAAGCAGCATATTCGGTAGGATATTCCCTACATACCTTCGTAATGTATTAAGCGACAGTGCCTGAGTCACTGACGAGCCATTGTAACGTGTCATATGTACTTATTCATGACTCGCTGGAAAACATGGTCACAAGAGATATACGGCCGGCGTGTACAGAACGAAGCCAAAACGAAAATCCATACGTTGGAAATTTAATCAGCCGCGGTAAAACGACTGGGCACGTAGGGGTTACGAGCGGCGCACAGTGAAACAAACGCTTGTCAACATGCAATACTGCCAGCGGCATGGGCCGGCTGTGTGCCATAAAACGCGTTATCCGCTAATGTTGTAAATATGCCACATGTCGCCATCAAATGGAGCCAACAGTGCATTTTCGTGTTTGCTCTGACAATGAAACAGCACCTGGTGCCTTATATCACAATTCACACAGTGGAAACACTCTTTTAGCAGGGCGTGAAAGGAGAGGTCTTCCTCTCTACTTCTTTCAGTACCGGCTGTGGTGGAGTGTATCACTTTGCCTCTGATTTAAGCTAATTTTCTGTACGATATTTTAAAGATTTTCGCTCAGTACAGCCAACATTTATCTGAAAGCATGAGCTGTTCAAGTTCTTAAATCGTAAGCGTATATATTCCTAGTAACATGGTCTGTCTGAGCCCACTTAAAAGATTAAGGTACTACAAATGACAGTGGACAGACAGTTCTATAGGACAAAGGCTGAGTAATAACAGACAGCAGGTTGTATGAGGTGGTGGCTGTTTTTAAACTCTGGCGCGCCACTGAAGTGTGAACTACGAAGGATCAAGGACGCTCACACTATTTGGAAGCCGGCCGGTGTGGCCGAGCGGTTCTACGCGCTACAATCTGGAACCGCTCGACCGGAACCGTTGCAGGCTCGAATCCTGCCTCGGGCATGGATGTGTGTGATGTCCTTAGGCTAGTTTGGTTTAAGCAGTTCTAAGTTCTAGGGGACTGATGACATCAGCAGTCAAGTCCCATAGTGCTCAGAGCCATTTGAATTATTTGAAATCAAAACAACATTTCGGAATAGAGACACCTTATGTGTTCCACAGAATTTTTCAGTACAATAACTTTACTTTCGAGTGTTGTGATCTGCCCGAGGGTAAATGCTGTTGCATTTTATGACATCTTTAGATTGATATTATTCTCATATTTTCTGTAGCAAAAATAATAAAAAACGTAAATCTGTTACAACAGTCCGTTCGAGTTATAAGAGACGAAGGAATTTCTATTTCTACCGGACCAAGCAAATAGCTCAAGCAAAGAAGGAGAAGTGATGACATAAATGGGACTAAAATAGCAAGAAAAAAGCTGTAGAGAAAGTCAGGCTTCCTGAATAACAGTCAGTGAGACATATCCAGTTCCAAGAAGTACATCTTCTTCTTCTTCTTCTTTTGCTTACGCCTTTGTCCCGCAGTTTTCGCAGAGTGGGCGTGGTTACAATCGGATTCGGCAAAGTTAATTGGAAGGGGTGGCCGGATGCCCTTCCTGCCGCCACCCTGTACCCCCTGGGACACAATCAGTGTACCCTAGCTGTCTGCGTCTAGTGTAACTCTAGGAATAGTGCTAACGTGTTTCAAATGTCAGCGAGTCGTGTAACTGAGGTGGGACTTGGGGACCAGATCGGTATTCACCTATTGGATGTGGAAAACCGCCTAAAAACCACATCCAGGCTGGCTGGCTGGCGCACCGGCCCTCATCGTTAATGCACGAGGGCGGATACGATCCGGGACTGGTGCGCCTACCCGAGTCCAGGAAGCAGCGCATTTGCGCTATCTGCCTTCCTCGCGGTTCATACCAAGAGATACATGACGTGCATTAATTTAAAGTATGCGGCAAAAGGAAGAGATGGCCATGAAACTTGTTTTAAGAACTAATAAGCTTCTTTCCGTGAACATTCATGTACGAAAAGGAGACTGTGTTGCACAATCACGTTCAGAAGCTAAACCACCATCTTACGGCCCCGAGTAAAGTGTTTATGCCCGCCCAGTTAGCCGTGCGGTCTAACGCACTGCTAGTTCCCGGCACGAATCCGCCCGGTGGATTAGTGTTGAGGTCCGGTATGCCGGCCAGCCTGTGGATGGTTTTTAAAGCAGTTTTCCATCTGCCTAGGCGAATGTGGGTTGGTTCCCCTTATTCCGCCTCAGTTACACTATGTCGGTGATTGCTGCGCAAGCACTGTCTCGATATACGCGTACTCCATAATTACTCTATCACCTGAACATTGGGGTTACACTCGTCTAAAATGAGACGTTCCCTGGGGGTCCACTAGGGGCCGAACCGCACAGTAACCTCATGTTCAGTGTGGGGCGGCGGTGGGCAGAGTGGTCTGCTGTAGCCTGTTGTGGGTTTGTGTACCACTGATTGCTACGGAGGTGACGAAGCCTCTCCGTCGTTTCCAGGTCGCCAGTTCAATACATACACACATACAAAGTGTTTATACAAATCAATGATTCCGTAACACAAAACTGAAATCTTGTGGAGACGTTTATCCGATTTCATGAAAAGACATGAAAACTTATAACTGATACAGCTGAATCTACGGGTTTGTAGCGAGCGGCAGGTTGCAGCCGGGATCACGTCAAGTCGACATACTCTTTTACAAACTTCACTCCTGGAAATTGAAATAAGAACACCGTGAATTCATTGTCCCAGGAAGGGAAAACTTTATTGACACATTCCTGGGGTCAGATACATCACATGATCACACTGACAGAACCACAGGCACATAGACACAGGCAACAGAGCATGCACAATGTCGGCACTAGTACAGTGTATATCCACCTTTTGCAGCAATGCAGGCTGCTATTCTCCCATGGAGACGATCGTAGAGATGCTGGATGTAGTCCTGTGGAACGCCTTGCCATGCCATTTCCACCTGGCGCCTCAGTTGGACCAGCGTTCGTGCTGGACGTGCAGACCGCGTGAGACGACGCTTCATCCAGTCCCAAACATGCTCAATGGGGGACAGATCCGGAGATCTTGCTGGCCAGGGTAGTTGACTTACACCTTCTAGAGCACGTTGGGTGGCACGGGATACATGCGGACGTGCATTGTCGTGTTGGAACAGCAAGTTCTCTTGCCGGTCTAGGAATGGTAGAACGATGGGTTCGATGACGGTTTGGATGTACCGTGCACTATTCAGTGTCCCCTCGACGATCACCAGTGGTGTACGACCAGTGTAGGAGATCGCACCCCACACTATGATGCCGGGTGTTGGCCCTGTGTGCCTCGGTCGTATGCAGTCCTGATTGTGGCGCTCACCTGCACGGCGCCAAACACGCATACGACCATCATTGGCACCAAGCCAGAAGCGACTCTCATCGCTGAAGACGACACGTCTCCATTCGTCCCTCCATTCACGCCTGTCGCGACACCACTGGAGGCGGGCTGCACGATGTTGGGTCGTGAGCGGAAGACGGCCTAACGGTGTGCGGGACCGTAGCCCAGCTTCATGGAGACGGTTGCGAATGGTCCTCGCCGATACCCCAGGAGCAACAGTGTCCCTAATTTGCTGGGAAGTGGCGGTGCGGTCCCCTACGGCACTGCGTAGGATCCTACGGTCTTGGCGTGCATCCGTGCGTCGCTGCGGTCCGGTCCCAGGTCGACGGGCACGTGCACCTTCCGCCGACGACTGGCGACAACATCGGTGTACTGTGGAGACCTCACGCCCCACGTGTTGAGCAATTCGGCGGTACGTCCACCCGGCCTCCCGCATGCCCACTACACGCCCTCGCTCAAAGTCCGTCAACTGCACATACGGTTCACATCCACGCTGTCGCGGCATGCTACCAGTGTTAAAGACTGCGACGGAGCTCCGTATGCCACGGCAAACTGGCTGACACTGACGGCGGCGGTGCACAAATGCTGCGCAGCTAGCGCCATTCGACGGCCAACACCGCGGTTCCTGGTGTGTCCGCTGTGCCGTGCTTGTGATCATTGCTTGTACAGCCCTCTCACAGTGTCCGGAGCAAGTATGGTGGGTCTGACACACCGGTGTCAATGTGTTCTTTTTTCCATTTCCAGGAGTGTAGATGAGCTGTTGGACAAATTCGGGTTTATAGCCATTTACCGTACATTTAAACCTTTTTTGCATCCAAAGTGGCTTTTTTAACAAATTACAATTTCATGTACAGTGCAACAAACCAACAATTTAAACCAACAAAATGCACAGAGTGGGAAACAATATTAAAAATCAAAGAATGTATATTCTCATGACACCGAGCATTATGAGTCAATCCAGCAACTTACATTACTATTTAGTACGAGGAATGTTCCAAATCAACTGTCAGAAAACATTATAATTTCGGAAAAGCTTACCTGTTTGACACTCCTCGATCTTAAACTCGTTTTTGCCAGGTTTATATTTGGAACTTAGGTTGCGACTGAGTTACTGATACGTACACACCCAAACTTCACACTGGGCTGACGACACCTTGAGGTAGGTAACCAAAGTTCACAAACGTATATTTCTTTCTGAATTCACACGAACAATTTAAACCTTGTAGAAAAAAACATATAGACCGGATAAAATGTTCAAAGTGACAGTCGTCCATGTAAAAGCATGCATAACAAAGACGCATATAGTTTTTCCATATCATGTAAAATGTAAAGGATCATTAAAAACTCCATTACAAGCTTATTGGTGTTGTATACTTAGTTGATGAAATTTTGACCTGGAACCCACGTCCGGAAATAGTTTTTGGATATACGGTAAGTTTGAAGATCAGATGGCTCTCAGATTTCCAATTCCACGATTCGCACGCAACCTGAGAAGAGGTCGCCATTCTCAGTCCCTGTTATAATTATGACATTACATAAAATATTCGTGTGGTTACAATAACGTCAGCGAGAAGTTGGTACATTCAGAACTAGAAGTGTTGGCTGTGGTGTTCCCCGAACGTGCTGGACTCCGACTTTCAAAAGAAAGTCCTTGGTCACGTAGAAGAGAACCCGAGGACACACTGCCCATTCCAGGACCTCCTGTAGAGCACACATGTCAGAGCTCATTGTCTCCACTGTGTGCGTACCGTGGAGCGGGAGGTTTCAAAGTGATGCGATCCTCAAACAGATTTTACATCCAAACGGTACACTACCGGACATGAGTTCCTTATAAAAATTCAACTTATTAAGATCCTTTTACAAACCCTAGAAGTCTGTAACAGGAATTTTGAATCACTCTGCATACAGTGTCTGCCACATGACGAGAAATATGACTACAATCTCACCAGTGAACTTTTCGTTAGGAAAAACTGTGGCTTCATACAAACAGGGCTTCGTGTAGCTCTGTGTGAGAATATCTAGATGACTGTGAACAGCATTTGATAGAGGGACGAGATGTTTCTTTCCGATCCAACGATTAGGATGTTGATTTATTAGGTGTTCTCGAGCATAAACATGGAAGAGTGCTGCCGCTACATTGAAATACTCTCGCTGACGAGTTACAGTGTCTAGCAATCCTAGCATCAACCCGCGTGTGAATGCTGAGTAAAGTGGACCACTTCAACTGGAAGAAAGACGAGCGTCTTGGGTGACAGTGTACAATTTTTGCCCACAGGTGCTACAGAAAATCGTTCTTGGTAACCAGTGACGTGAGCTAAATACGGTATTTACTGTGTAAGTGTTTAAAATACCCTTATAAGTAAAACACTATAGATCAGTCAACAATACGAACTATAGTGTTGTACCACGGGCCCGTCTGGCAAAGCTGCACCTCTTGACACCGTCTCATCATATGACTAGTGTAGTTTGATACGGAATAAAACCAATACTTAACAACGCTGTTTTCGTAATGGAACGATAGACAGCTAGGCATCTACCTTCTACACCGTTGTACACACTCCTAGGGTGATGAACTACAGGCTGTTCTGTCCACTAGCAGCCTAGCTCTACCACCCACCGTAGAGGTCATCGACACTGCTCTCTACTTTAGGAAACAGGGCAATCTGAAACAACGACGTATTATTAACAGAGATGTGATCAATATTCAAAATCATTTGGCAAAAGTGCTTGCAAGTGCTTTTTATGACACGGACATCAATTGCTCCTCCTCCAGCATCTTGTATTCTCCACGTGACATTCTTCTATCTTTCTTTTGGATTTCACGACCAAAAGACTGAGGGGGCTACTCCCTCACAATCCAACACAATTTTCTTTTATTCGGCTGCCCAAAAAGTTCTCTGTTTAACATCATAGCAAGTTTTCTGGGACTCGAAGGACACAGTTTCTTGGAAGCTTGTATCTACACCGAAAATGTTGCTATTTTGAGTGATACGCTAAAGTTCCAGCGTACATTGGTTACAAACGCATTCACAGTGTTTATTACCCCTTATAGATCTCGACACATTTGAAAACTATAGTGTCCATTATTAGTTCAGTCTTTCAAAATGTTCTGTTCATGCTTCTTTACTGATTATAGAATCTAGGGCCAACTGTATGCATTTTATCAGAGTAGTCTCGATCCGCTATCCATATCGCTCTACTGCTGTATTCCGTCAAGCTTCACCTTGGAATTCATTTAACATTCAAACTTCCAGTTTTTATAAATTTCAGTATAACGGTGGTCATGTGATCAGATATTACATGCTTCTTCTTCAAGTATTATTTAAAAGATACTTCTTCGCAATATTGTATGATAAAAAGTTGAGGGAATTAGATTAGGAAATGAGACACTTAAAGTAGTTAATGAGTTTTGCTATTTGGGGAGCAAAATAACTGATGATGGTCGAAGTAGAGAGGATATAAAATGTAGGCTGGCAATGGCAAGGAAACTGTTTTTGACGAAGAGAAATTTGTTAACATCCAGTATAGATTTAAGTGTGAGGGAATCGTTTCTGAAAGTATTTGTATGGAGTGTAGCCATGTATGGAAGTGAAACGTGGATGATAAATAGTTTAGACAAGAAGAGAATAGAAGCTTTCCAAATGTGATGCTACAGAAGAATGCTGAAGATTGGATGGGTAGATCACATAACCAATGAGGAGGTATTGAATAGAATTGGGGAGAAGAGAAGTTTGTGGCACAACCTGACTAGAAGAAGGGATCGTTTGGTAGGACATGTTCTGAGGCATCAAGGGATCACCAGTTTAGTACTGGACGGCAGCGTGGTGGATAAAAACCGTAGAGGGAGACAAACAGATGAATAAACTATACAGATTCACAAGGATGTAGGTTCCAGTAGGTACTGGGGGTGAAGAAGTTTGCACAGGATAGAGTAGCATGGAGAGCTGCATCAAACTAGTCTCTGGACTGAAGACACAATTTGATTTGTTTTCTGGATCGAAAAACAGTTCGTTCATAATTTTTCTGTTTGGTTTTTCGCCTGTACCGGGAAATACATTTGCTAGCATGTTTTTTTTCTTCCATTCTTCGTTAGACACTGATAATTATGGTGTAATTTACGCTGCTTTGCTTAGCTATGCAACTTCGACGTTTAACGCAACACACTTTCGCAGACCACTGTTCACCATTTAGCAGCGAATGTAACGCTATGGTGCTGTTGCGGGATATTTTTGTCGGCTACCGTCCGCAACGCCAGACAAGCAACGAGAGGAATCTACCCTTGCTAATGGCTTCAGTTTGGCAAGTTTACACTTTTCTCGCTTATTAGATAGTCAAAGCAATCCACTCAATGACAGCAGATTCTGTACAACTACGAAATTGTGTGGATGTTGATTACCAGTTTTGGCCTGTAGTTCCAGTCACAGTCATTTCCTGTGGGATTAATATTGGCTCATTCAGCTTGACAGTGTACGTTGCGATAGAAGTGTTCGTCAAATCAGGAACGTACTACGTAAACATCTAGCTTTATGAATAAAGCTGTTGTCATTTTGAAGACGTGGAGATACAGAAGAATGAGCAAATCGTGATCAGCGAGACTGTTGGCTAACATCCTAGTTCAAGTCTACTTCTACATCTACATCTACGTGATTACTCTGCAAATCACATTTAAGTGCTTGGCAGAGGGTTCATCGAACCACAATCATACTATCTCCCTACCACTCCACTCCCGAAAAGCGCGCGGGAAAAACTAACACCTAAACCTTTCTGTTCGAGCTCTGCTTTCTCTTATTTTATTTTGATGATCATTCCTACCTATGTAGGTTGGGCTCAACAAAATATTTTCGCATTCGGAAGAGAAAGTTGGTGACTGAAATTTCGTAAATAGATCTCGCCGCGACGAAAAACGTCTTTGCTTTAATGACTTCCATCCCAACTCG
This sequence comes from Schistocerca serialis cubense, assembly GCF_023864345.2. NCBI lineage: Eukaryota > Metazoa > Arthropoda > Insecta > Orthoptera > Acrididae > Schistocerca > Schistocerca serialis. The sequence goes on from NC_064638.1 coordinate 303,337,649, forward strand.
CGTATCATATCTGCCACACTCTCTCCCCTATTACGTGATAATACAAAACGAGCTGCCCTTTTTTGCACCCTTTCGATGTCTTCCGTCAATCCCACCTGGTAAGGATCTCACACCGCGCAGCAATATTCTAACAGAGGACGAACGAGTGTAGTGTAAGCTGTCTCTTTAGTGGACTTGTTGCATCTTCTAAGTGTCCTGCCAATGAAACGCAACCTTTGGCTCGCCTTCCCCACAATATTATCTATGTGGTCTTTCCAACTGAAGTTGTTCGTAATTTTAACACCCTCGTACTTAGTTGAATTTACAGCCTTGAGAATTGTACTATTTATCGAGTAATCGAATACCAACGGATTTCTTTTGGAACTCATGTGGATCACCTCACACTTTTCGTTATTTAGCGTCGACTGCCACCTGCCACACCATACAGAAACCTTTTCTAAATCTCTTTGCAACTGATACTGGTCTTCGGATGACCTTACTAGATGGTAAATTACAGCATCATCTGCGAATAACCTAAGAGAACTGCTCAGATTGTCACCCAGGGCCGGCCGAAGTGGCCGTGTGGTTAAAGGCGCTGCAGTCTGGAACCGCAAGACCGCTACGGTCGCAGGTTCGAATCCTGCCTCGGGCATGGATGTTTGTGATGTCCATAGGTTAGTTAGGTTTTACAAGTTCTAAGTTCTAGGGGACTAATGACCTCAGCAGTTGAGTCCCATAGTGGTCAGAGCCATTTGAACCATTTTTTTGTCACCCAGGTCATTTATAAAGATCAGGAACAGCAGAGGTCCCAGGACACTACCCTGGGGAACACCTGATATCACTTCAGTTTTACCCGATGATTTGCCGTCTATTACTACGAACTGCGAACTTCCTGACAGGAAATCACGAATCCAGTCGCACAACTGAGACGATACCCCATAGTCCCCCGCTTGATTAGAAGTTGCTTGGGAGGAACGGTGTCAAAAGCTTTCCGGAAATCTAGAAATACGGAATCAACTTGAGATCCCCTGTCGATAGCGGCCATTACTTCGTGCGAATACACAAGAACGATGTTTTCTGAAACCATGCTGATTACGTATCAATAGATCGTTCCTTCGAGGTGATTCATAATGTTTGAATACAGTATATGCTCAAAAACCCTACTGCAAACCGACGTCAATGATATAGGTCTGTAGTTCGATGGATTACTCCAACAACTCTTCTTAAACACTGGTGCGACCTGCGCAATTTTCCAATCTGTAGGTACAGATCTATCGGTGAGGGAGCGGTTGTATATGATTGCTAAGTAGGGAGCTACTGTATCAGCGTAATCTGAAAGGCACCTAATCGGTATACAATCTGGACCTGAAGATTTGCCCGTATCAAGCGATTTGAGTTGCTTCGCAACCCCTAAGGTATCTACTTCTAAGAAACTCATGCTAGCAGCTGTTCGTGTTTCAAATTCTGGAATATTCCATTCGTCTTCCCTGGTGAAGGAATTTCGGAAAACTGCGTTCAATAACTCCGCTTTAGCGGCACAGTCGTCGGTAACAGTACCATCGGAACTGCGCAGCGAAGGTATTGACTGCGTCTTGCCGCTTGTGTACTTTACATACGACCGTAACCAGAGTGGACGCGCACAAGTAATGTTGCGGAAACACCGCCAATACGTCATAGAACCGCATCCGGCTTGTACTACAACCTCCACACACTGTGGGTTAAGCCCGTCATTGAGCCGTCAGTGCACTCGACGCCTTGAATCATTCCAAAGGAGACAATATACTGACCCTACGTATCACACAGCATGTCTCTAGTCATATAATGTTACTTGCCTATGTTGTTTTGACCTTTCAGGCGTGAGAGCTTCTACAGTGGAAAATTAATACTGTTTCGACCAGCACTTCAGAACGATCCTGTCGGATTTAATATTGGAATACTTCGCCGGCCGCGGTGGCCGAGCGGGTCTAGGCGCTTCAGTCCGGAACCGCGCGACTGCTACGGTCGCCGGTTCGAATCCTGCCTCGGGCATGGATGTGTGTGATGTCCTTAGGTTAGTTAGGTTTAATTAGTTCTAAGTTCTAGGGGACTGATGACCTCAGATGTTAAGTCCCATAGTGCTCAGAGCCATTTGAACCATTTTTTTTTTTTAATTGGAATACTTCATTTGTCGAGAAATCGAGTTCACGCTGGAATGTCAAAACCCTACACTTCTCGATTTTCGTATTATCGAACACGATATCTGTGTTGCAGTCTTGTGCAGATGCTTGTAAGGATTGTGTGCATATTGTAGGTTGATGAGGGAATAGGGAGAGTAAACACGATGCCTACCTGTCTGCCCCTGTGGAGGACCGGCTGTTGATGCAGATGCGTCGTGCGGGTCGCCGCGTCAGCAGGCAACACTACAGGTGGTGCTTGAACGCGCGGCCACCAACATCGAGCGCCGGGCGCCCAGTGAGAGGAGAGCAGAGGGCTATGACGTAGCCAGCACGCCGACCCAGTTTCTGGGCGGCTCGCGCGTCCTCAGCGGAACACTGTGTGACGTCACGGCAGGCTGCCACGTGTCACGGCGCTAGGCGCTCGGCTCCTGCGGGTCACGCGGGAGCGTTGAACCAGCTGTGGCGTCCGCAACGTCACATCGTGGCAAACAGTTCATGCCAATATTTAAGACCGTCGTGGCGCACAATTCTATAAACGCTCCAGCCATATGTAGGACCTGTAGAGCGAGCATAAGTCTACTAGACATTAGAGAGGGGCTCCGACTTTGAGCTGTACATTTAACTGAAAGCTGGTGGCTTTTGCTGTCGGGTGCAAGTGGACAATACGAACGTAGAAAGGACAGCGAGTATAACGGAGAATAACAAAGACTAACCAGTACTCCAGTAGCGATTGAACGGCATTGCTGCATGGCGGCAGCAGTCAGAGCAGGCCTTTGAGCTGTACATTTATCTGAAAGCTGGTGGCTTTTGCTGTCGGGTGCAAATGGACAGTACCAACGTAGAAAGGACAGCGAGTATAACGGAGAATAATGAAGACTAACCAGTACTACAGTAGTGATTCAGCGCCACTGCTGCATGGCGGCAGCAGTCAGAGCAGGCCTTTGTGCTGGTGTCGCTACCAGAGTCCTGGATATTCTTCCAGTTTTGTTGTCACTGTTAATACTTATCGACAAACACATATTGTGCTACACTAATTTGAACCACTCTATCGAGTCGCCACGTTACATTCCGCTTTGTAAATTATTTTGTTGCAACGGGAAACAAACTGACTCTTTCCGTCGACATGTGGGCATCGTATGAAACACGTGATGATTACCCTTGGGCTAGGTCCAGTTACACATTCAAAAAAGGAAAGTGCAGATGTCTACCGAAACGAAACTGCGCCTGACAGTTAATAGGACGGATGCTCTCTTATACAGGGTGATTCACGTTGTTGTTGTTGTTGTTGTTGTCTTCAGTCCTGAGACTGGTTTGATGCAGCTCTCCATGCTACTCTATCCTGTGCAAGACTCTTCATCTCCCAGTACCTACTGCAACCTACATCCTTCTGAATCTGCTTAGTCTATTCATTCCTTGGTCTCCCTCTACGATTATTACCCTCCACGCTGCCCACAGCATTCTTCTGTAGCACCGCATTTCGAAAGCTTCTATTCTCTTTTTGTCCAAACTATTTATCGTCCCTGTTTCACCTCCATACATGGCTACACTCCATACAAATGTTTTCAGAAACGACTTCCTGATGCTTAAATCTATACTCACGAGATACGCAAATATTTTATATGGTATTCTACAAGTAAAGCCAAAGAAAAAGTTCATATAAATACAGGTCAGCAAATTTTTTAGTTACGGAGTTACGGCTAATAAAAGATTTTGCCAGAAATTTAGCACCTTGGCTAATATGAAGCCATCGCAAAACTATACGAGGTTAAAGTAAAGCACGATTTCCATTTATTTCGTTGTTTTTGATCTTGTGAATCTAATAAAACATATCCCAGACGTGTGTCTGCAATAGTTTTCCAGAGCATCCACAGAAGCAAAGACGTAATGTCGTAAAATGTTTCTTTTCCTAACTAATTGGGCCAATCTGTTTTCTTAGATTCTACACATTGCACAGTTTTCAACAGAAGTTGTAGAGAATTTAATTTAAAAAAAACGAATGTGTCAGATAATCTGCTTTTATTAATACCATACCATACGTGAATTCATGTGAAACTCAGTACTAAGGAAGTTGTGTAGCGTACATGCAATTACACAATACATTCACAATAAATGTTCAAAAATGTCTCCACCGAGTTCAACGCATTTAGCTGCACGAGTATGAACAGATTTTGTTACTCGTTACAGTTTCACATGGTTCTTCTTAATTTCGTCTGTTGCATTTGTAATGAGAGCAAGAAATGCCTCACATCTATTGACTATGTCCTCATAAACTATGTCTTTCATCCATCCCCATACACAAAAATCCATTGGTGTTAAATTGGGCGATCAGAGCGGCCACAGACATGCACACCATTCCTCGGGAAAATGTTCAACCCCAACCGAAGGGCAGGATCTCCCGGATGTAAATGATAGTTTTTGTTTATGGTAAGGATACAGATTATTGTACTTCATTGTCCGCCATACCTTAGACGGTTAAATGCCTAATCGTTGAGAGATACGTCGTGTATTGGTACCCGGGCTACGTTGAACAGCATCCTTAATATCCTCATCATCTCTTTTCGAGCGCTCGTACTGATTATGAACGTAAGCTAGGGAACCAGTCTCCAGTAACATTCGAAATACTCCGCTAATGGTTTATGTATTCGGAATCTACGAGTTGGAAACTGCAGCAGTAGCATTACCCTAACAGTTGCCATAAACAAAAAAACCATATCGGCGTATTCCTCTGAACTGACTGAAACAACTCTCGAACGGTTGCCAAGAATGACAAAAACGTTTCTACTTTGGAAATCATCTTTTACTTTAACCTCAGTTTTGCGATGGCTTCGTATTAGCAAAGTTGCTAAATTTCAGGGTAAATCTTTTACTAGCCGTAATTCCGTAACCAAACATTTGCGGTCCTATGTTTCTATGAACTTTTTGTTTAGTTTTACTTGTAGAATAACATATTAAAATATTTGAATATCTTTGTGAATCGCCCGTATGTACAGGTTGCTCAGAAACAGTCTGAAAAGCTTGTAAGGATGTTATAGAGCATATCGTGACGAGAATTCAGTGTTAAGAAAAGGATTGGATGAGTTGCACTGTTTCAGAGTTATTTAGCGAATTCTGTCGTTCCGCAAAAGGTACGTGTGTTATCACTTGTTGAAATGCTCATTACCAGTTAAAATGTGCCTTTTCAGAAGTGATAAATTTAAGCTACGTGAGCGAAAGCTACGTTTGTTCGGTTTGAGGAACAAATAACGAGGCCGGCCGCCGTGGCCGAGCGGCTCTAGGCGTTCAAACCGGAACCGCGCGACTGCTACGATCGCAGGTTCGAATCCTGCCTTGGGCATGGATGTGTGTGATTTCCTTAGGTTGGTTATGTTTAAGTAGTTCTAAGTTCTAGGGGACTGATGACCTCAGATGTTAAGTCCCATAGTGCTCAGAGCCGTTTGAACCATTTGAAAAAAGTAACGAGTTTGTCAACACTGTCTCTGTCAGGCAACGTGAACTCGCTCGCGCGCCAACGCGACGGTTAACTTCAAGGCTAAATAACTTGGAAACGGCGCAGTGATTGGAATTTTTTTCTTAACAATTACTGATCAATCTCTCCCCCCCCCCCCCACCCACCCACCCTGCCGTAGTAGTCCAAGCTCTTTGACTTTTTCTGACCATCTTATGTGCAGGATGAATAACCTAAAGCTTGCAAAGCATTGGAAATGGAAAGTGCTATTGATGTACGGTTTTCACGGAATGGATTGGTGGTCAGGTCCTCGTATTTTTAGTCAATCAACGAACTGTAATAATTCTTAAAGTGTATTTTTTGTGCAAACATACAGTTCTTTTAAATGGAACAATGCCTGTTAACACCAATTAACTAGAAGTAGTGTAAATTTTAATGTGAGTGGTGTTTGTTGTAGGTTTCTAGTGCGGATTTTTTTACAAGATATCGCATTTTGAAAAGTTCCACGCTGGAACTTGTACAATACCTGTGGTAGCACACGCTGAAGAACAACATAAGTGCGTACAGTAGTCATATGGATACCGACCAGTACACGACACAACTGACAACCACAGGTTGTGTTCAAAATGAACACCGGCAGCGGCAATACACGCCTCCGGTCTGGTATGTAACGACTGCTGCACATGTGCTACCATTTCCGCGGAAATTTCCGAGCAGGCTGCACTAATACGTCGTGGTGCATCATTCGGTGTAGTTGGTATGTCCGTTTAGACTGCATTTTTAAGCTTTCCCCACAGAAAGATTGTATAGGCGTCAAATTCGTGGAAATGGACGGCAAAGGTACAGGTCCCAGGTGTCCAATCCAGCGATTGGGAAATAATTCATGAAGAAATGCTGTTGTACTTCGTGTACTATGGGATGGTTTGCCATCGTATTGCTGCAGCAGGTTTCTACTAGTCTGCAGAGGAACACCTTCTAGCACCGCAGAAGACAGGTGTTCTGAGGCTGCAATACTTGTGCGCGTTAAGTGCTCTGTCTATGAAAAAAGGGCCTCTGAGTTGATGCTTCACTATCTCACACAAACGTTTACACTGCATGGACGCTGAAGTTCAACCTGACGAAGCCAACGAGAATTCTCAATACACCAACAGTGCATGCTTTGTCGGTTTACCTCGCCTTAAATGGTACATGTGGCCTCATCACTAAACAAGATACATCATGATTCATCTGGAGTATTATGTCTTAATGTCCATGAACAAAAATTAACACAATTCTCATAATCGTTCCCATGCAGCTCTTGACGGAAAAGATGGAACCTATGTCGATGGAGAATGTGGAGGAGACTTGCCTGACTGCCGCCACCTCATCGTGCAATAGCGCGCGAGCTAACATGCACATCAGCTGCAACAGCAGGAAGAACATTAATATCTTCCTCTTCTGTCGTCAATTGTTTCCTTCTGTTACTTTGTCTAAGTTTATCCTACCACTTTCACGTAACTGGTTGAAGAGATTGATAAAAACGGTGGCCATTCTGAAAGCAAGGTACGATCGATCTCGAAATGGAAACGAAAGTGAAAATCCGATGAAACTTTGCAGAGACATGTTGGATAGTGTCTCTAGTACGCTCGTCGATTGCGTGACGTCCCTATTTCCAGTTCTCAGCGCACAGTGAGATCTTAAAGATGCCTAGAAATAAGGGTCTCCCTCCACGTGTGAGGGTCTGGTGAGAGATTTCATCTAAGGCGATTCAGTCCACATAACATGGCGGTCATGCATTTCCTTCGTCATGACTATTCTCACCAACACACTCCAGAGACTATGAATGTGCTCCCGCAACGTTTTCGATGGGAAGTCTTTGATTACCAACCATACAGCCCGTAATCGGCTCCCACTGAGTTTCGTTTCTGCTCACATGAACCGCTGAGACAACGAACTATAGACCAGTGCAGCGATTTGGTGGAGAGCACAGGCAACTGCCTTCTGTGACGAGGGCATTGGAAAGTTGGTACTACGCTTCGACATATGTCGAAGTCTGAGCGGCGAATATGTAGAGAAGTAGATGGCAAGTTACAAACAAAACATTTTTGAATTTCACAGTGGTTGCCATTTCGCGAACGATCGGACCTTACTTTCCGAATAGCTATTGTAATTGCTGAGATGGTTGACTTCTATGACTTATCTTGCCGTGTAGACCATGAACCGAGGGGAAATCGCTGGCTCTAATTATTCTATTTCCCGTCTGAGTAACAATCCAGCTTGTTCTGGCATGAGTGTTTCCTTTTTGGTTTTCCTCTTCTGGCCGATATTTAAGCGCGGCGCTTGCGACGTTGTGAGTCTTGGTTTTCCGCTCCGGGTCGCTAGAGGTCTTGCTTGCCCGTAGTGTGGGCGTAGGTTGTGTTGTGGAGTCTCGCAGTGACCGTTGCGTGGATCGTTGGTTGCTCGCGGCGCCGTGTTATGATTTGAGAAGTGTGTAGGCGCCGGACTGGTGGTGATGGCCTCTAATGTACTAGGAAGAGTGTATGTAGTACGACCCCATGCTGGATGCCTATGTACGCTATGTGGAGTCTCGGCACTTGCTGCTACTAACGGTGGGCACCTGCTAGTTTCTTTCAAGTGGCATTGGTGATCAATCTGATCGTAATTTCTATTCACAGCCGGAAACACCGTTTGTGATTATCCCCGCTGAGGCGGGTCATCCGTCGGGGTGTGCCCGCTGTTACACTGACTTTAAAGTGACTATTAAAGTAATTGTTTTGCACATGTTTGGTGTTATACTCGGAAGAAATTCCAGGAGTGAGTTCTGTGGAATAGTCACTATATTATTAGTGGAATTCCGTTGGTCTGTTTAATGGATCAAATTTCCCATTGTTCAAATTGCTCTGTAACAAGTTGTTATTAAATTTTCTATACTATTGCTTAATGCACCTGTAAGCTTCACATTGCTGAAATTGCTCTTTAACAAGTTGTTATTCAATTTTTATACTGTTGCTTAATGCACCTGTTGGAATTTTGTCCCGGTAAGTTCCTGTTACCTTTGTGGGGAATTACGATTGTTATTCATATTCGTTAGGGACCGTATATTTGTTTAATTAAAAAGGAAGGATATTTACTTAACTTGTTTCATTCCATGTGCTCATGTAAAGATTGATTATCCTTGTTATTGGTGGTCATTGGAAAGCCGGTTTTGTAAAAGATTTTGTAAAACTGTTTTGGGGATACGTGTAATAAATCTTTGTGGACTACAAGCCTGTGTTTGCGTTTTCTTGTGGTTGCTCTTGGTGACGGTTGAAGAATTGTAAATTTTACGTCCCAACTGGTAGAAGATTGGCTCTGAGCACTATGGGACTTAACATCTATGGTCAAGAAGAGTTTTATCTGATGGAGGGAAGAAGGGCTCCTACGTTTTCGAAGGTTTATTGTTCTGTTTCGATAGCCTTTCTCCTTATAATATTACTGGTTGCTTCTGAGATATTGATCTCCGTTCCCTGTTTACAGGAGACCATTATCACCGTCGCCACCCGCACTTGCCCGAGCATAGCATGTTTACGTCGTGAGTATCTGGTATAAGAACTGCGCGTGCGCGGCCATTCGTGTGACGGGAAGTGTCGCGGAGGTTGCGGCCCGTCTCCGTGCAGCAATCAACGGTCACTGCGAGACTCCGCAATACAACCTACGCCCACACTACGGGCAAGCACGCCCCGGGGCGGAAGACCAGGACTCACAACGCCAGAAGTGCCGCGCTTAAATAGCGGCCAGAAGAGGAAAATCATAGAGAAAACACGCATTCCAAAGCAACCTGGATTGCTGCCCTGACTAGAAAGAGAATCATTGGCGCCAGCGGTTACCCCACAGCTCACACCGTACAAGAACGAACTGCATTTTTCCTACTATTTCCGTACACCATGAGCACGTCGGCTTTTCCTGCATTGGTAAATCCAATTGAGTGAATAACCCGTAGTCTCGAGGCAGTCTGCTTTCCGCAGTCGAGTAGCTCGTGCGTCCCGGGCGTGGAACTCAGAGCGCATGCGATTATTTACTTCGTGTTAGCCTTTGCTAGGGCTTGCACCTTCGAACTAGAATGGCTCATTCGTACCGACAGTGTACCATTAAGATCAGCATTATTAATGAATTCTCACGACCGAAGGCATTTGAACTAGAACGATTTACACCAAATTAAAATAAAACCACAAGATATGATTGGAATCCCCGTCTCTATTACAAGCTGATCAACGACACGGTGTGTAACAAAATCGTCCGCCACCACAACGATAGACTTAAATTTAAACATTCTGTCGGCCATGTCGGAAAAATGGCTATTGATCATGTGGGGATTGGATTAAGAACTGTCAGGCTATTTGAGCTACTATTTGAGGTTCCTCCTAAAATTGAAGTTACCGCACTACAACCAAGTAGCCTGGAACTTACTCACATACCAGAAAAAGGGACAACCTTTACCAATTTTTCTTTTTGAGTCATCAGTCTTCTTACTGGGTTGATGCGACCCGCCACGGATTTCTCTTCTGTGACAACCTCTGCATCTCAGAGTAGCAACTGCAACGTACGTCGTCAATTACCTGCTGGGCGTATTCCAATCTCTGTCTTCCTCTACACATTTTGCCCTCTGCAGCTCTCTCTAGTAGCATGGAAGTCAGTCCCTGATGTCTTTATAGATATACTATCATCCTGTCCCTTCTCCTTGTCAGTATTTTCCACAGATTCCTTTTCTCTGCAATTCTGCGCAGAACCTCCTTACTCCTTACCTCATCAGTCCACCTAATTTTCAACATTCGTCAGTAACACCACATCTCAAATGCTTCGATTCTCTTCTGTTCTGGTTTTCCCACAGCCCGTGTCTCACTACTGCTGTGCTCCAAACATGACAGAAATTTCCTCCTCAAGTTGAGCACTATGGTTGATACTAGCAGACTTCTCTTGGACATTTTGGTCAAAGTTGGTCTGCTTCTGATGTCCTCCTTCCTCCGTCCGTCATCGGTATTTTGCTGCGTAGATAGCAGAATTCCTTAATTTCATGTACTTCCTGACCATCAATCCTGATGTTGAGTTTCTCGCTGCTCCCAATTATGCTACTTCTCATTACTGTCGTCTGTCTTCGATTTAGTCCCACCTTCGGTGAGTACTAATTCGAAAAACGATAAGCAGCTGGATTACACTGCCTAAATCAATGTACAGGAAGACTGGTACAGTTCAAAGGTCCTACACGTTTCAGTCACGTTTCCGTGGCCACCACCTGTGCTCGACGTCAACGTGCACCACTCACAAACGGCAGGCAGCAGCATTAACATATGAAGGTCTATAAAGCATATTGATGGCTGGGGGACGGGGGGGGGGGGGGGGGGGGACGTGGGGTAGGGGGTCGGCAGGACGACACGGAAATCAGTACAGTCGTTGTCGTAATTGACTATTAGATGTTCATCTCCCTTTGTGTATTGTATTACCCAGTCAATATCCTCATATACATTATATACCTCATCATCTTCAGCTTGCGACATGGGCATGTATACCTAAAATGTCGTTGTCGGTGTTGGTTTGCTGTCGATTCTGGTAAGAATAACCCTATCACTGAACTGTTCACTGTAACACACTGTCTGCCCCACCTTCCTATTCCCACGACCGGGTTCCCGGGTTTGATTCCCGGTGGGGTCAGGGATTTTCTCTGCCTCGTGATGGCTGGGTGTTGTGTGATGTCCTTAGGTTAGTTAGGTTTAAGTAGTTCTAAGTTCAAGGGGACTGATGACCATAGATGTTAAGTCCCATAGTGCTCAGAGTCATTTGAACCATTTCCTATTCGTAACGAATCCTACTCCCGTTATACTAATTTCTGCTGCTGTTGATCTGACCAGAAATCCTTAACTTCTTTTCATTTCACTTCACTGACTGCTACTATATCTAGTTTGAGAATTTACATTTCTCTTTTCACATTTTATAGCTTCCCTACCACGTCCAAACTCCTGATGCTCCACGCCCCTACTTGTCGAACGCTGTTCTTTCGTTGGTTATTCAATCTTTTTCTCATGGTCACCTCCCCATTGACAGTCCCCTCCTGGAGGTCGGAATGGAGGACTATCACTGATCCTTCGCCAATGCAGAGATCAAGGTGACACCTTTCAGAGTACGGGCCACATTCCCTGTGGATACAAGTTATGTGTCTTTAGTCGGGTGGTTTCCATTGCTTTCTGCATCCTCACGCCGTTGATCAGTGCTGTTTCATAAGCCTCTTTGACGAGGCCGTTGGCAGAATGAAGGTGACTTCTTACGCCGGAAGTCTTCGGCGGCGAATGCAGATTATTAATCGAAATTTAATTGCTGGCTCTTTCCGGACCCTGGAATACGTTCTTTTTTATTACTAACCGGAGAGGCCATCTTTCTTTTTCGCTTGAAGGCAGCGGTTACCTGAACCATATGCTTTTATTATTTTTATTTTCTTGTTAACGCATTCTGTAGGATTTATAATATGAGATTAACAATCTTTTCTTGTATGAGCTGAACAGTATAACTACAAACCACACCCACGTATAACGTTGCAATAAGTAACGCTCTGTCGGAAGTTAAACAAAAATTGAGTTTAAAAAACCCAATAAAATTGGGTTAAAAAGAAATAATTCTCCAACTCCGCTTCAAATTTTAATGAATATCTTTCGTAAATTAAAGCAAATCCTGGTACACCTATAACGTTTAGGTGAAGTTAAATTTCAGTAGCAACCACTTCAGTGTCATACCACAAATAATATTTCTGTAGTCTTGAAAGCTATTAAACTGAACGTTATTGTCCCGTAAAACAAAGAAAGAAAAACACATCCCCGCTTCTATATCATCCCGGTATGTGTCCTCGTAGGCATATAGTATCGACCGATTCTCGTCTTCCGTTCACTCTTTCATCGCATCGATAAATTAACTTCTCCTACCATGGACGTTCGAGCTGCGCGGAGGAGGGGGGAGTCTTGAAACGCACTCCATAGGAATGAAATACTATCGGTATTTCGGATTGCTCATGAACTCCAGATATCCGAAAGAACAGATACTATCTTCATATAGATGAGGCTTACGGGCCAATGATCTTCTTCAGTGCGGATGCTCTCACATTGCCCGAACTCTTACGGGAATCGGTAGATTCACTGCAGCGAGTAATGAGTATAATGGGCAGGGTCACTACAAATGCAGTGTGTGGACAATAAGTTGGGAATGTGAGTCTTACGCGGAGCCTGCCAGAGATAAGCCCCTGCAGTCGCAATATCCTCTGTGTCTTCGGTGGCCCAGACGGATAGAGCGTCTGCCATGTAAGCAGGAGCTCTCGGGTTTGAGTCCCGGTCGGGGCACACATTTTCAACTGTCTCCGTTGATATTTATCAATGTCTGTAGACAGGTAAGGGTCTGGATTTCACTGTAATTTCATTCTTTGTGAGCTGCAAGATCACCAATGGTATCTGTTCTTTTGGACATGTCCGAAAGAACAGATACCATCTTCATGTAGCTGTATGTTGTGGAGTGACTGGGAAATGTGCTGGATCGCCACTGGCGCCATTTGTGAAACTAATACTGGTTCATCTTTTAAGATTGCTATCAGACAAGTCAGATGTCGTCTCCATAGTTTTAAAAATGTGCTGATATACAGTTCTCGATCCTGAACATACTCAAGACCAAGCTTACGCCCTGCTAAGAGGGAGGGTAAGGGCCTCGAATCTTACTTTAAATCGTATATCTGCACTCACAAGGAACCGAAAGCTGCCAGTATCTGTCGTGCTATCATCATCTGCATCGGGAGCACTTGAGCAAGGTGCGGAATTCGTGACGGAGCGTGTGATGTTCCCTTTGACACCAATCCAGACTGACTATAGTAGTCACTTACAGTTGTATTCTGCTGTGCGACATGTGTCGTAGGTAAAAATAATCTCTAGGCATTTCAAGGAATCCATGAGCCGTAAAGGTGCTACACAATCTTCCGTTAGTCCAATAACGTTAATATTCATCGCTACAAATTTGACCACATTTACACACCTGCCGATTACCGTTCTATATTTGCGTACCCAATTTATAGCCACACTCATATAGTTTTCATTCCGCACTATCCGCCCCAGGTCATCCGCGTATGACTTGCACGTAAATGTATATCCTCCCAAAGACAGTCCTGTCAACCGGTGCCGAAGGACGCAAAGTAACGGGTCGAGTGCCAGTGAATATAATGTTGTAGATAAGGGACATTATTTTCTGACAGATCTCGCTAAGAGATTTTGTCGTACGTTCATTGACGATAACTTTGGTGCAGGCATTGATGAGTAGCCGCATCACGACAGATAAAAATTGTCGTGGAAACAGCATGTGTGTCAGGACTTCTGCAAGATAGCTATGGATTACTCTATCAAAGGCTTCTCTCCAACAAGCGCCGTCTAGATTTTGTTATCTTCGCCGAGTGAAGTCCGATCGACAGAGATCATTTGAGCAATACTCTTCGGAGACTAATAACAATGAATACTTTAAAATCGCAATTAAGGAGCGTCCGTGGTCTATAGACGCGTGTGCGTGTACCACCGAGGTTTTGCGTACCGGGATTATCAGCCCCTCCACACAACCCGGTGGCAAGGGCACGTCTGGAGACAACTCGTGACAGATAGCAGTCCATCGTGATGCTGTCATGTAGCTGAAGGTCCTATAGAATTTAACAGGGAGGCCATCTGGTCATGGCAATTTATTCACCGCTCCCCTACCAATGGCTCCCATCTCATCTTCCTCTATAATCTCCTCCATTAGTTGTGCTTCCGCCTCCGGTTCGATGGTGCTGAAAATCAAATGTGTAACTTGGCCCCCACATCGGTATCCATTCCAGTGTATAGTTGAGTGTAATGTATAAAGACGTTGCCTATTTCTTACTGCTATGTTAGATGACTGCCATCATCTATGTCCACAGAATGTACCAGGGCTCTTCGTCGTTCTTTGCTTTCGTTGATGATGTGATACACCGTTGGACTTTCTCCTCCAACCCGGTATTGTGTCCGCGCCCTGACCACTGCACCTTCGAGGTGGCGTAGCATGATGACCTTTGCTCGTTGTACTGCCGCTTGCCTCTCTGGAGAAGGCACTTGTTCGGCCCATTACCGTGGCACCGTGAAATGGAAGTCCATCTCTGACGTCGCCACACTGCCTTCTCTCGAACGTACGTGATCATTGCACGGCGCAGTGCCGGTTTGGCGCAACCCATCCACCAACTTAAGGTCGTGGGATACGACCAAAGGCGTCGCTTGCAAGTTTTCCAAACATCTTCAATGGCATCTCGGCAAGCTGGGTCCCGCAGGTTGGCGACGTTCATTTTCCGAGGACCGCGGCTGCGCCACAGTTGCTGCCGCCGGATTGAGATCGTACACATTAATTTCGTATCGTCAGTATAGGCTGCAGCCCACAGCTCTGCTTCCAGGAGGTCAGCGTTAAGACTGCGTGCAACCTTGTCTCTGTCGAGACGGCCAGCGGAGTGAGCCGTTGTATGCATGTAACCAGGAGGAGACAATGGACATGCTCCCAGATGTGAACCCGTGAACCCGTCAACCCGATGCATAGTTTGCACCAACATTCGTAGTTCTGACCACGTTATGTATCGCGGAAATTGATCATTCGGTGCAAGTACACAATTAAAATCACCGCGTAGGATTAACCGGTCGTGTCGACATTGGAAGAGGGGCCATTGCCACTTCGACGAAGCCGGGATGCTCTCGTCTACTGTCTCTAGCGAACGAAGCATAGACGTTGATGAGTCGTACATCAAGTGCTGTCATCGCTAATCCCCACGCCGATGGTAGGTACGATACATCCTCTGCCGTGATGCTTTCATTGAGAAGTATTGCTATGCCGCGGCCAGTGATATTTCAGATTCGTACCCGTACATGAAAGGAAATCCATCGACGTATACTTCTTGGGGGAGGACGATGTCGATGTCCCCTGCTTGTAGCATATCTTTGAGTAAATACATCTTAATCTGCGACTGTATGTTATTGATATTGATAGAGGCAAGCCGATATGCTCGTCTTCGTTCCGTCACATGTGCAAGGGCCGTGGGAGCTTATGCCATCTGCTGTTCTACTGGCACGTTCCGTGACTCCGTCGTTGGTATTAAGGCTAACTTTAGAGGGCATCGCCCCCGCCGTGTCACCTGTTGCGACTGTCGGTTGGTCCCCTTCTCAATCATCAGTCCAGCCTCCTTGTGACAATTTTTCCGTCATCCAGGGCTCTCCAGCTCCGTCTCTCTGTGTCTCCTCTTCTACTACCTGGGAGGGCATTAGACTGCTAGTTTCTGTGCTTTGTCAAGTTTTTCAGGTCCCTCTTGACGTACTCTGGTGTCGAGACGGTGGTGTTCTGGATGTGAAGTCTCTGGATCTTCTGGGAGATGGCCGACTTCCTCGGGCTTTTCTTGATTGTCGCCATGCATGCGTATTAAGGGCTCCTCCGACGGAGTTAAACGTCGTTTCTTGCACCGTTTCGGAGATCGTTGCTTATGCGTGTGTGTTTCTGAATACGAAGATGGTGAATGTCTCTGTCGCCACTGCAGTCTGAAACGAAAACAGCCATCGGCACTATCCGACTGTCGATGACCATTTGCTCTTCCGATCTCTGCACTGTTGGTATCTGTCGGTGCTGCTTGTCGGGGGCCGTCCCCACAGCCACCATGCACGGGTCGGTATCCACCGTCGTCGGCGTTTCGACGGCACTGTCCAGCTGTTGGGTGGTGTTACTTTCCAGTGGGGCGTCCTTCCGGGACATATTTGGATATTTGTTGCTGCTGTCGGTATTTGTACAATTCTTTGTTGGAGACACGCTGGCCTTCCTGACCACAAGCAAAGAGAGTTTCGGCTGACCATCATAAATGGAGTTTCCAGTTGTGAGGTAAGAGTCGGCCTTTCGCTGTGGTGAGGCGCACACGCCTTGTTTGCGTCTCACCTGTTATGCTGCTTGCGCGTTTGTTTACTTCCGCGTAGCGGCTTGTCTCTGAGTCCGACTTCCTTGACCATCATGACGTTTTCTTACCGACAAGCCATGATCAAATTAACGTTCCCATTAGATCAAGAACGACCGAAGGCGTATGAAGTTGAACGTTTTATAAGGGATGAAATACTTCTCATGCCACAAGAAGTTCTCGGGATACATTTTTCGATCCTCAATACTATTGTATTGGCGAATGACGACCTGTGCCCCGATGTTGTGTGGCGCCACGTTAAAAATCTCAAGGTTCGGTACTCTGACGGACGTATAGGGATTGCAGTGGTTGATCACGCTGGTTTTGGCCTCCGTTGCGGGTTTTCGAACTCCCATTTGAAGCACCGTCGGACGCTGTAGTGGCCGCTTTAAACCTCACGCAAACGCCGTCAGTCACGTTGATGTAACGTGGAAGATGTTCAATACGTATGATGTCCTCAATAATGTCCGTCACATAATCACCGAACTACGGAAACACGTTCCTTTTTACTTGGTTACTCCAGGCAGCAGGGCTGTCGTCATGCAAGATGGCCAGCCGCGTACCCGTTCAGGTTGTGGCCAGGAAGGCCATGTCCGTTCTGAGTGTCTCCGACGTAGACTGGTCCTGACGCCGAACGGAGACGTCGCTCCTCCTGCGGCGCCCACTGTGCTACCTCTGTCTTACGCGTCTGCTGAGGTGCTGCCTGTTACGCCCCCTGTGAATCAGTCGGCACAAGTATCGGGTCCTCCCGACGATGCGACTGACGTTTCGCCTGTCTCTCCTACACCTCTGCCGGAGGCAGTAAAAATCAACGACGACCGTCGACAGGCATAAGCTGTCCGTCCCGCCCACATGGTTGTTGATCATGGATCTGTAACTACGCCTTTCTGCCATCTGGCCACATGTCGGACGATAGCCATCCGCCATCCGACACGGTACAGCATGTTAGGAAGCATTGTTCGCCGAGGAAATGGAAGAGACAATGCCGTACCCCTTCCGATGACTGCGTCAACCGGACCTGCACAGGACGACGTTGGTGCGCCGCACTCTGACTCCCTGACACCTGACGACGCGACGTCCTTCCCTGCCTTCATCCCCAGTCAGCCTCCAACTCGGGACACCGACTTTCACCCGACTGTGTCGGATGCGGTTGTCGCCCTCTCTGTGTCTGACTCTACCTGTGGGCCCACCTCTGACAATGTCTCCACTGAACCGGTCCGGTCACACATCTGTCTCCTGAGCGGACGACGTCGATGATGAGGATGGACTTCCCCATAGTTGGGTCGGCTCCCTCCCTTCTGTGAGGGCCTAACAGGGAGTTCGCTGTGCTTTCCCCATGTTTGACTGGCCTGTCCTCCTGCCGATGGCAATTTGGCAGAATTATCGCATAGGCACTGCCAATAACCATATTATTCTTGTACGCTACAAACTGGCTTTACTCCATGACATCCTGTATGATATGGGCATTGACGTATCTCTCGTTCAGGAGGTGCATGTTGTAACTTTCTATGCTCCCCATAGTTTTGAAGCACATGTCTCTCTCTTGCTTCCCCTACTGGTAGTGTCCACTTACACGGCATTATCCTCACTGATTCAGTTGCCTATCACCCTGATGCCAGAGGTATGGCTCTCACTTTTAGTGGCGTCAGGATCATCAATGTCTATGCACCATCTGGTTCTGGTCGCCGCCGTGAACGTTCCTCCTCCTTTTCAGAGACAGTCACTGCTCTCCTCCAGGGCCGGCAGAAAGCATTGATCATGGGGGGAGTGGGGCGATTTCAGCTGCACCCAGACGCCCAGAGACCAACTACAACGTCCCTCTCCAGGACCTTAGCCTATTGGATTCTTGGGAGCATCTTCATCACGATCATTCAGGTTTACGCATTTCACTAACCGTTCTTCCAGTCGACTCGATCGTGTTTACATCTCCCGCGGTATTATCAGTGGGGTGCAGGCTGCTGAAGTCCACTCTGTTCTCTGACCATAACGCATATATCTGCGCCATCAAACTGCCACCAAAGGGTGTGGCGCGGTCGTGGACCATGGAAACTGAACACGATCCAACTTACTTCACCCGACTGCCGGCAGCTCATCGAGACCAAGTGCGCTGCTTGTCGTCGACGCTGTGATGCCTAGCAGTCATGGTGGGTGTGCTCTGTCCAAAGCCTGCTCTCCGGAAGGCTTTGATTGGTTACGGAAGCAAGGTTGCGGCATGGTGGCGAAGGACACAGGAATTCTATTTCACCATTCTCCTGGAATATGCTATGACGCCTTTTTCGCAAGAGCAATAGGTGATGGCGAATCGTGCCAAGGCATAGCTCACGTCACTCCCTCGCCGCCACCTTGAAGGAGCTATGGTCAGGGCGCACATACGAGGTGTGGCTAGAAAAAAACCGGACTAGTACTGGTGAAACAATAAAACGAATGCAATAAGGCTGAAAGTCGCGTGGCCTGTCACGTGACTCTCGCTCCACCTACTGCTCGAGTTTCATCTGCCTCCTGCACTCAGTCTGCCCGTGGCGTCTGTTTTAAGTAGTTGACGTTTTGTCTGTGCGTCGGAAAATGTTGAATGTACAGAAAGAACAGCGTGTTAACATCAAATTTTGTTTCAAACTAGGAAAATCTGCAAGTGAAACGTTTGTAATGTTACAACAAGTGTACGGCGATGATTGTTTATCGCGAACACAAGTGTTTGAGTGGTTTAAGCAATTTAAAGATGGCCGCAAAGACACCAGTGATGACACTCGCACTGGCAGACCATTGTCGGCAAAAACTGATGCAAACATTGAAAAAATCGGTAAACTTGTTCGACAAGATCGCCGTTTAACAATCAGAGCAGTGTCCGAATTAACAGGAGTTGACAAGCAAAGTGTTAGGCAGATTCTTCATGAAAGTTTCAACATGAACAAAGTGTGTTCAAAAATGGTTCCAAAGTGTCTCACAATTGAACAGAAGGAACGCCGAAGAATGATTGTTCTGACATCCTGGAAAACACTGAAAGTGATCTCACCTTCTTACAAAATGTTATTACTTGCGATGAATCGTGGTTTTTTACTTACGATCCCGAAACTAAACGCCAATCGATGCATTGGAAAACTCCTGGTTCTCCACGACAAAAGAAAGCACGAATGTCAAAATCGAAATTCAAGGCAATGATTGTGGTGTCACCGCCAGACACCACACTTGCTAGGTGGTAGCTTTAAATCGGCCGCGGTCCATTAGTACATGTCGGACCAGCGTGTCGCCACTGTGTGATCGCAGACCGAGCGCCACCACAAGGCAGGTCTCGAGATACGGACGAGCACTCGCCCCAGTTGTACGGACGACTTTGCTAGCGACTACATGGACGAAGCATTGCTCATTAGCCGAGCCAATAGTTAGAATAGCCTTCAGCTAAGTCAATGGCTACGACCTAGCAAGGCGCCATTAGTAACATTGCATGTATCTAAAGAGTCTCACTTGTATCGCCACAATCTCCAAATGTACCAAAAGGATGGATTAAAGTTAAGTATTCCTGAAGCTACGTACTTTTCTTTATAGCATTCATTACGTATCCTGTTTCAGACCTCACGTCAATTAGCGCGTGCCTTCCGGCTTCCTCTCATTGTGTCTAGGCTGTCTTGTCTAGACACAACAATGATGATTGTTTTTTATTGACATCAAAGGGATTGTGCACATTGATTGGGTACCAGAGGGACAAACAGTGAATCAGCATTACTACATTAGCGTCCTGGCTACCCTACGTGAGCGAGTACGGAGAAAACGGAACGATTTGTGGAGAAAAAAGTCATGGATCCTTCACCAAGACAATGCCACAGCTCACAGTGCGTTGTCAGTGAAGACGTTTTTGACAAAACACAACATTCCCATCTTAGATCATCCACCCTACTCACCTGATTTGGCCCCCTGTGACTTTTTTCTTTTCCCTAAAGTCAAGTCAGCTTTGAAAGGAAATAGATTTGAGACTGTTGAAGCAGTAAAAGAAAAAGCGACGGAAGTACTGTATGGACTTACCGAAAATGATCTGCAGCATTGCTATGAACAGTGGAAAATTCGTATGGAGCGGTGTAGAGACCGAGGAGGAGAGTACATTGAAGGAGATAACATGAAATTGTAAATAATTGTCAATAAATGTTTTTTCCAGCATCAGTCCGGTTTTTTTCTAGCCGCACCTCGTACACGCTGGGTTGCCGCAAGAGCGTCCGTCTATGGATTATGTTATAGCGGAACGACGCCACCGTCGGAGGAATTTGACTAATGTTCTTACGACTGATGATGGCAAGCGTTATCATACCCAACGGGATACCGGGTCAGCCATCCATGCACATTATGTCACGCTATACTCTGAACAACGTCACCGTCCTGTCAACATTACGGTGCTCCGTTCCCGCGTCTGATTGCTAACGTCACGGAGGACGAAGTCGATGATGCTCTCCAGGCGGGTTCTAGGAAAAGGTCGCCTGGCCCTGACGGCCTCCCACTTGAGTTTTATCGGACATTTCGTCCCCTTCTGGCGCCAGTGTGGACGGAAATTTGTCAGGACCTAATACCATCTTTCGTGCCGATTCCAGACGCTTCCTCGATGGTTTCCTAATTCCCATCCACTTCTCGGAGTATTTCACGGATATGCGATTGCCGCCCCTTGACATTCGTCTGTAGGACCACATCTCAAATGCTTCGAATGCTTCGATTCTCTCCTCTTCCGGTTTCGCCACAGTCCATGTCTTACTGCCATACAATGCTGCGCTCGAAACGTACATCGGGAATTTCTTCCTCATATTTGATATTAGTAGTCTTGTCTTGGCCAGGATCGCCTTCTAGCCTTCTAGTCTGCTTCTTATGTCCTCTTTGCTCCGTCCATCACGGGTTACTTTGCAGCCTTTGTAGAGAAGATCCCTCAACTTCATCTACTTCGTGATGTCCGATACTGATGTTTACTTTATAGCAGTTCTCTTTTCTGATACTTCTCATTACTTTGGTCTTTCATCGATTTAGTCTCAATGCATATTCAGTATCTATTACAGAGTTCATTCCATTCAACAGACTCTCTAATTCCTCTTCGCATTCACTGAGGATCGCATGTCATCAGTGATTCTTATCATATATGTCCTTTCACCATGAATTTTAATTCCACTCTCGAACCTTTCTTATTTCCGTCGTTTCTTCCTCGTTGTATAGCGAAAGACTACGTCCCTGCCCGACGCTCTTTATAATCCGATCACTTTGTTCTTGGGATTGCAGTCTTATTATTCCCACTATTGTATGAATCCGTCCGTCCCGGTAGCTTATCCGTATTTTGCTCAGTATTCCGAATTCTTGCACACTTTGAAAATGTGCCAATGTCGCCATATCCCATGAATATGTATTAAATTTCCATCACTCGCAACATCAGTGCTGCCTCTCTGTTTGCTTTACCTTTCCTAAAGGCAAATTGATTGTCATCTAACAAATCCTCAATTTTCTTTTCAATTCATATCATCAGCTGTTGAGCTGATTGTGCGATAATTCTAGAACTTGTCTGCTCTTGCTATCTCCAGAATTGTGTGGATGATATTTTTCCGAAAGTCTGATGCTACATCACCAGTCTCAAATATTCTACACTCCAAATTTTCACATAAATTTTCTCAGCATGTTATAGTCTTAGGTGGAGATTTCAATTTACCAGATATAGACTGGGACACTCAGATGTTTAGGACGGGTAGTAGGGACAGAGCATCGAGTGACATTATACTGAGTGCACTATCCGAAAATTACCTCGAGCAATTAAACAGAGAACCGACTCGTGGAGATAACATCTTGAACCTACTGATAACAAACAGACCCGAACTTTTCGACTCTGTATGTACAGAACAGGGAATCAGTGATCATAAGGCCGTTGCAGCATCCCTGAATATGGAAGTTAATAGGAATATAAAAAAAGGGAGGAAGGTTTATCTGTTTAGCAAGAGTAATCGAAGGCAGATTTCAGACTACCTAACAGATCAAAACGAAAATTTCTGTTCCGACACTGACAATGTTGAGTGTTTATGGAAAAAGTTCAAGGCAATCGTAAAATGCGTTTTAGACAGGTACGTGCCGAGTAAAACTGTGAGGGACGGGAAAAACCCACCGTGGTACAACAACAAAGTTAGGAAACTACTGCGAAAGCAAAGAGAGCTCCACTCCAAGTTTAAACGCAGCCAAAACCTCTCAGACAAACAGAAGCTAAACGATGTCAAAGTTAGCGTAAGGAGGGCTATGCGTGAAGCGTTCATTGAATTCGAAAGTAAAATTCTATGTACCGACTTGACAGAAAATCCTAGGAAGTTCTGGTCTTACGTTAAATCAGCAAGTGGCTCGAAACAGCATATCCAGACACTACGGGATGATGATGGCATTGAAACAGAGGATGACACGCGTAAAGCTGAAATACTAAACACATTTTTCCAAAGCTGTTTCACAGAGGAAGACCGCACTGCAGTTCCTTCTCTAAATCCTCGCACAAACGAAAAAATGGCTGACATCGAAATAAGTGTCCAAGGAATAGAAAAGCAACTGGAATCACTCAATAGAGGAAAGTCCACTGGACCTGACGGGATACCAATTCGATTCTACACAGAGTACGCGAAAGAACTTGCCCCCCTTCTAACAGCCGTGTACCGCAAGTCTCTAGAGGAACGGAGGGTTCCCAATGATTGGAAAAGAGCACAGGTAGTCCCAGTCTTCAAGAAGGGTCGTCGATCAGATGCGCAAAACTATAGACCTATATCTCTGACGTCGATCTGTTGTAGAATTTTAGAACATGTTTTTTGCTCGAGTATCATGTCGTTTTTGGAAACCCAGAATCTACTATGTAGGAATCAACGTGGATTCCAGAAACAGCGATCGTGTGAGACCCAACTCGCTTTATTTGTTCATGAGACCGAGAAAATATTAGATACAGGCTCCCAGGTAGATGCTATTTTTCTTGACTTCCGGAAGGCGTTCGATACAGTTCCGCACTGTCGCCTGATAAACAAAGTAAGAGCCTACGGAATATCAGACCAGCTGTGTGGCTGAATTGCAGAGTTTTTGGCAAACAGAACACAGCATGTTGTTATCAATGGGGAGACGTCTACAGACGTTAAAGTAACCTGTGGCGTGCCACAGGGGAGTGTTATGGGACCATTGCTTTTCACAATATATATAAATGACCTAGTAGATAGTGTCGGAAGTTCCATGCGGCTTTTCGCGGATGATGCTGTAGTATACAGAGAAGTTGCAGCATTAGAAAATTGTAGCGAAATACAGGAAGATCTGAAGCGGATAGGCACTTGGTGCAGGGAGTGGCAACTGACCCTTAACATAGACAAATGTAATGTATTGCGAATACATAGAAAGAAGGATCCTTTATTGTATGATTATATGAAAGCGGAACAAACACTGGTAGCAGTTACTTTTGTAAAATATCTGGGAGTATGCGTGCGGAACGATTTGAAGTGGAATGATCATATAAAATTAATTGTTGGTAAGGCGGGTACCAGGTTGAGATTCATTGGGAGAGTGCTTAGAAAATGTAGTCCATCAACAAAGGAGGTGGCTTACAAAACACTCGTTCGACCTATACTTGAGTATTGCTCATCAGTGTGGGATCCGTACCAGATCGGTCTGACGGAGGAGATAGAGAAGATCCAAAGAAGAGCGGCGCGTTTCGTCACAGGGTTATTTGGTAACCGTGATAGTGTTACGGAGATGTTTAATAAACTCAAGTGGCAGACTCTGCAAGAGAGGCGCTCTGCATTGCGGTGTAGCTTGCTCGCCAGGTTTCGAGAGGATGCGTTTCTGGATTAGGTATCGAATATATTGCTTCCCCCTACTTATACCTTCCGAGGAGATCACGAATGTAAAATTAGAGAGATTAGAGCGCGCACGGAGGCTTTCAGACAGTCGTTCTTCCCGCGAACCATACGCGACTGGAACAGGAAAGGGAGGTAATGACAGTGGCACGTAAAGTGCCCTCCGCCACACACCGTTGGGTGGCTTGCGGAGTATAAATGTAGATGTAGATGTAGATGTAGAATAGTCATTCTGAAGCCATCTACTCCAATGATTTTACAAATTCCGATGAGGTTGTCTGTCTCTTGTGCTTTATTTGGTCTTAATTATTCCAAAGCTCTTTTAAATTCTCATTCAAAATGCATCTGTATGCGCCGTGATCAACTTGATCTTCTTACGATCCCTATGGGGGCGATATTCAGGGTTTCGTAGAGTATTTAAAGTCGGTTCTTGAAACCCTGGAAGCATGCTCTGTAATTATTGTTCACGTATCATGTATCTTCATGTGTATGCCAAACATATCTTTAAACATCTCTGTGACGCTCTCCCGCTTATCAGACAAACCTGTGACCTTTCGTGCTGCCCTTATGTGAATACGTTCAATATCCCCTGCTAGTCCTGTTTGCTGGGAGTCCCACACAGCGGGACAATACACTACGATGAATCGCACGAATGATTTGCATGCAATCCCTGTTGTGGGACGATTGCATTTCCATCGTTTTTCCACTATACTCCACATGATACTAAGAGCGACTGTCCGTCGAACACTTAAGATTAATGTGATAAATCTAAATTTATCATCACATTCCACCAAAACATGAGCAGTACTGCCATCTCTGCCCCACTTCCGTTATCGTTAGTAGTCGACATTCACTTACACTTGGTGTTCTCTTGTAAGCTTTTCAATTTATATAAACCTCACGCAGAGCGGGGTAGCCGCACGGCCTGAAGCATCTTGTCACGGTCCGCGCTGCTCCCCCCTTCGGAGGTTCGATTTCTCGGGCATGGGTGTGTGTGTGTTGTCCTTAGCGTAAGTTAATTTAAGTTAGGTTAAACAGCTTGTAAGCTTAGAGACCGATGACCTCAGCAGCACTTAAGACCTTACCACAAATTTCCTAATTTTCCAAAAACTTCACAATAACTTTAACACACATGCTGTGTAGCCTTCCAGCCAAAAGAGTGAGGGTACACAGAGGTACGAAGCACGAGATTTGTAGGCGGTTCTTAACTGATGTAAGCGAGCTGTTGTAAGTGGATTGCTTTTACAGCAGCAGACAGAGATCCCTACGCACGGAATATGTGGTGCCCCACGACTGCTTGCCCATACACAAAGGCAACTGTAGACAACAGCACACGTTACTTCTAGTTACGGTAATGAACTGTAGTGTAATATTTTGTTTCAGAAACCTTAATTACTCCCCAGACACAAAGAACTATAATGGTAAAACCTATCGCGGCTTCGGATTTCTATTTTACAATGGTTGGTATTTCCATCCCTAATTCCCCCATGCGGCACGAGCTCGTTACTGCTGTAAATGAGTAGTTGATAGATATTTCCCAGTTCCATTCAGGGGCTAATGAGTTCGTCGAGTTGCATCACGTATGGTTTCACAGTGTTATCAAATCTGTATGAAGTACCTTTTCATTGGTTACTGGTTATCTGGAAGTCTAGACTGCATACAAAAATTCGATGGTGAGACCATAACAGTGTCACTACCCAAGACTACTGTTAGTTACATAGAAAAATGTTTGAAAATATAACTTTTCAATAGAGTCTGACGTTAGGAAAAGCTTGTAATTGATCCTGTTGACCAGACTACATAATACAATACCATTTATGAAACTGAAGTGTAGTCGAAAAGAAATTATAGGAAACAAAAGGATTTATTGAAGCATATCTGACAATCGGAGCGGAGCTGGAGTTAGTCACATCGTGTGTTATATTCAGATCAGAAAGGAAAAGACATTTATTAATTTAAATTAAAATGTAATGTACACCGTATTAGATAGGCTTTTTAATATAAACGTCTATTTTTCTACTCCACAATTCGCACTACCTATGAACCATCACCGTTGTTGCGTTTGGGTGGTTTGCTTGCGTCAACAATACAAATAGGCGTGCCGGCCGCTGGTGGCCGAGCGGTTCTGGCGCTACAGTCTGGAACCGCGCGACCGCTACGGTCGCAGGTTCGAATCCTGCCTCGGGCATGGATGTGTGTGTTGTCCTTAGGTTAGTTAGGTTTAAGTAGTTCTAATTTCTAGGGGACTTATGACCTCAGCAGTTGAGTCCCATAGTGCTCAGAGCCATTTTTGAACAAATAGGCGTACCATAGGTGCTAGCTACCACATGGACATGATCGCTAAAGACGGGCAGTAGTCTCTGCAATGGCTGAAGAACGACAATATAGTTGATTGACTAATGTTGCTTAGTTGTACACTAGTACTGCGATCGGCCGAACTCAGGAAAACTACCGCCCTCACACATGGTAATCGAAAATTCGTAGACATCAAAAAGTAATCACGGACATTAAGTCCTTTATTTCATGGGCTCACACATTTTAGTTGTAACATACCGCTAATGAGGTTACACTATTCAGTACTAGGTGCACGAGTTAGTTGCGATGTATGAGGGCGCTTTGCAGAGCCAGTGCGTGTAGTTTGTTCTTGGAGTCTTCCGTTTAGCTCCACAGGCAGAAGTCTGGATTCTTTATATCGGGAGAATGTGGACGTATAATACTTATATATCACCAACTGGAACCAACATTAACGTTCATCTGCTTCAAGATATAAAATAAACTGTGTTATGTTTCTGTATACACCTCTGGTGATGTAGTTTGAAGAAAGAAGGCCCACAGATTGACGACGCCATACTGCACACCACACAACAGTTCAAGGTGTTTTCACGAAAGACAAGTCGATTTTCAGTTGACCATATTCTTCTGTTTTCATTATTTACTTACTAATAAGGTGAAATCACACTTCAACAATAACGAAATCACCGTCCAGTTCTGCGATTCCATGGATGTCAACTAATGACCGAGGCTATATATAGTGCCCTAGATGGTAAACTATACAAAACTGATGTTGCACAAGTAACCACGTCAAACACTTGATGGCAAACCATTCCTCACAACACCCACTTTAATGTAAATGAAGGTGGTCGGTCTCCCAGTTGCTTTCTTTCATGCATTTGATCCGCATTCCCAGAAACGGACGATAACTCTCGTTATTTGTGATTGCTGCAACTGGATACGTGCCGCGATATGAGTCTACAACACAAGCATACGAACCACAGGATTGAAAACTATTTACTCTATGGGTAATATCATGTGTACCAAGCAGGGAACTCCATAATAATATATATTTTATGTGACCTGTACCTCCTTTACTGTCGGTAACACCTGTCGTTACGTCTTGCGGTGGCTGGTCGAGCGAATGCATTGCAACTTTCGTTTACAGCCGCATTTGTTTCCATGCGCGTGACTGCGTTAGCACTGTATTTCCCGAGGACATGCAGCTGCCTTATATACATGGAGAATTGCATGAAGCTACAGTATAATTCACTGTCCACTGCAAACTCCTTTTTTGAAAAACAATTGCTCACCGTTCAGAAGGTTCTCAATACCGCTATTGACTGTCAGTGGGTACACAGTGACATTACGCAGGTTTCATAGTAATCAATTATTTCATGATGATCGCCCACTGCCATTTCACTTCCTGAAGGATAGGGCGCGTTAAGTTGCCACTGGTCGATCAGTGTGTGCTCTGTAATTTGGAACCATCTGCTCATCAGCGCAGGACGTAGAGTACATTTGCTACTCTCACTTAGCCCGCATCTCGTGGTCGTGCGGTAGCGTTCTCGCTTCCCACGCCCGGGTTCCCGGGTTCGATTCCCGGCGGGGTCAGGGATTTTCTCTGCCTCGTGATGGCTGGGTGTTGTGTGCTGTCCTTAGGTTAGTTAGGTTTAAGTAGTTCTAAGTTCTAGGGGACTGATGACCATAGCTGTTAAGTCCCATAGTGCTCAGAGCCATTTGAACCATTTGAACCTGCTCTCACTTAGAGAGCGTCATCAAATTGCGATCCCCATACTTTTTCTTCTCCTCTGTGCACTACAAAACATATTATCTTATTCCTGTAGTTACTAGTCATCGCAAAACCAGGATCTGTTCACTCCTAAAATTCCTTCAGTAATGAGTAGTTTCGTATTCAGCACCTAATTTTCATGTTTGTGGTAAAAATTTTATTTCGGCGAATTCTGAGAGTTTTTGTTAAATTCAACAGTAACACCGGAGTTTTAAGTTCTCCAAAACCTCTTTTTCAGTTTTGAAAGCAAATTTCGTGAAAACAGAGCTTTAGTTACGGAACATTATTTCTCTGTGGATTAGTACTCAAGCCCATTCGACTTTCAAGCTGTTGACTTCAAAATGAGACGAGAGCTCACATGTCACTCGTTCTATGTGCCGCGATCCCTTGAGAAAACAATAATGTCACTGTCGAAAGAACTACTCCGCTATTGAGGTTTTCCACGTATGCGAAGTGTAGAAGCGGAAGGAGAACCAGTTCCTTAGGACTGAGCGGACTTGTTCTTTCCGTCGGTTATCTACCGTTGACATTCCCAAACATTTTCATGGTATCTGTGTTATATAGTTTCTACAGTGTCTTTTGCTCCTTTCAATATTCATGATACGTGCAACTTTTGCTAAGAGCAATGGCCTTTTCCGCTCGGCGTAGGTGAGCAGTTTCCGTGCGTCCGGAGTAATGACGACGTCTCCACCCCCGCGTGTTGGCGGACAATCCATCAGTCAGGCGCTGCAGCTGCCCTGATACATCACACCTGTTGCTTCAGACCTCGCTTCCGCCATTCCTCGATATATCACTGTCCCTGAGAACAGAGAGATAAATGTATATTTCCGGTACACTGTGCATTAGTCAGTATCGTCCTGTGTATATAAGAGAATACAAGGAGCGCAGATTTATACATGACGCTCAAATTTAGCAGATGTGGTTGTACAGGGAGCTAGTAGTTAAAGTGCTTCTAGATTTATTTTGATCAACTAATGGGTATTATTATTTTTTTCCGTTAATTGCTTATTTTGTATGGGTGCATGAATGCGTGTTAATAATTACTGTTCTCATAAACTCTTTATGCGAATTAATTTTCTCGGCTTCATTATTTTCGTGGTTAGCGGATCGTATTAACGCAAAAAGTTACTCAATGCTTCTGTGTTCATTTCAGTGATGATACCAATGATTCTATTTCTTTATAGTAGTGTAGTAAGGCCTCCTGAGATACCTTTACTTATCAGAAACATGTTTTTAGTTTTCAGTTCTCTCATTGAATCATTTTTCTCCTTAATTATTAAGCAATAACCCCTGAAAACGCATGCTGTATATTACGCAAAATGATCAGTTAAGTGACCTGCAGTGTAACAGGTCTTAGCACATTGAAACAGGTGTTTTATTTATTGAATAGTCAATGAGGCACTATAAAATTCTTTCAGCACTTAGATATATAATAGAAAGTCGTTGAAATCTGAGTAATCAAAAACCTTGGGTTTCGCGGCCAGCTTAGTTATCGTAGAAGAGCAAGAGGCTCTTAGGTACACTTAATGACACAATTTACATCAAAAATATTTTGAAGAATCAGCCTCAGTTGCCCAAATTTTCTAGTCTTTAACGGGTTTAGGCTAAATTAATCTAGCCTTCTTCAGAAGCATAAAATTACTATAACATGCCAGAGTTACGCACAGTCACCATTAAAATCAAAACCTATAGTATCTTGGTGCCATGTCGAATTAAAACTACTTAACTGTGGTCCAAATTTACATGAAACCTCTTGCGGAGAGCTAAGTCGGTTTTCATTTTCTTTCAGAGTATGGGGTCTCTAGCTCAATCATAAAGTATTCGCTGGTGGGCAACGTCGTTGCTCAGGTTAATGAGGCCCTCTGATCCGGCCACAAACTGAGCATTGATAAATCGACAGAGCCACATCAAATCGACTCGCACTGGATTTCTCCATGTACTTTGCACGATTCGTTATGAAAGTTACAGTATAGTTAACGTGAATGCTATTTAAAGCATTCAGTTGTCAGACTAAGTACGGGAGCTTCTAATGGCACACAGAATTCAAAGATCTCTGAATGAAAGTCTCCTAACAACGAAATCGGAGCTGAGAGTTAATTTACCAAACTAAAATTAATTCCCGTAGTTAATCATCAAACAACTCATAAAGTGTTTCATAGTCCATGACACTTCGCGCCGAGATGCTGAAGAAACCATAGGTACGGCCGTGTAATACCTCAAAGGAGACACAGCCTGTTTATAAAATAACAAGCTCAGCTTTGCCAGACGGAGAAGCGTTTGCTCAAGGATGAAGGGTATGGGTCCTGGATTGACTGTATTCTATTCCGAACCGAATTCACAGTGAACAGGTATAATTAATTCCGATTATAAGTAGACTGATTTTACTAAGCTGCAGATTAAATTATAACAGTTTTGGACTCAATGATAGTCTTTTTAGGGTTCCATACCCCTTCAAAGATCCCATTATTGTCTTTCGGTCTCACTACTCAAAACGCATTTTCTCTGGAACAGGTAGACGCATCCAGTTGACATTTATGCTACATATTAAATAAATTGAAGAGGATGTGGGAAGAAAGCAAAAGAAACGGAAGGAACTAATGATATCAGCTACATTGTGACTTCGTGCGAAATCAGAGGCGACGAGTGAACATTTGTACCGGACTGGCCTCTAAGCCGGGATCTTTTGCTTGCTAGGCAAATGAGATAAGCACTGCGCCACCTGAACATAATGTTTATTGCAAATGCACGGACTATTCCGGCACACATAGCGTCCCTAATGCGCAGTCACTGTCCGCATCCTCCATGACTGCGAATTTTAGTTTCCCGGTGGAGATCAACAGCAAATGTGCACCCGCACTGGAGGTTGTGGATTCATTGCTCCTGCAGATGATTCAGTGATCTGAATGAGTGGTGTCCGTGCTTTCTCTCTGTCTCTTTTCTGAGCCATCAGTCTTCCGATTTGTTTGATGCGGCCCGCCACGAAACTTTCTCCTGTGCCAACCTTTTCATCTCAGAGTAGGACTTGCTTCCTACGTCCTCAGTTATTTTCTGGATGTTTTCCAATCTTCGTCTTCCTCTACAATTTTTGCCTCTGCAACTCCCTCTGGTCCCACAGAAGTTATTCCCGGATGTCTTAACATATGTCCTATCATCCTGTCACTTCTTCTTGTCAGTGTTTCCATTATATCCATTTTCTCTTCGGCTCATTCCATATCCTAGCAGCCCACCTAATAATCAAGATTCTTCTGTAGCACGGCATCTCAGATGGTTCGATTGTCTTTTGGTCCGGTTTTCCGACAGTCAGTGTTTCACTGCCATACAATGCTTTGCTCCAAGCGTACATTCTCATATATTTCCTCCTCAAATTATGGCTGATGTTTGATAGTAGTAGAATTCTGATGGCCAGGAATGCCCTTTTTGCCAGTGCTATTCTGCATTTTACGTCCTTCTTTCTCTGTCCGTCATGGGGTATTTTGCTGTATAAGTAGAAGATTTCCTTAACTTTATCTATTTCGTGATCCTCACCCTGGTATTTTCTCGCTGTTGAGTTTTGTGCTTCTTCTCATTACTTTCGTCTTTTTTCGATTTACTCTCAGACCATACTCTGTACTAATTACGCTGTTCATTTCATTCAACAAATTCTGTAATTCCTCTTCACTGTCACTAGCGTTAGCGATGTCATCACCTAATCTTATCATTGAAATCCTTTCACCTTAAATTTCAGTTCCTCTTGAACCTTTCTCTTTTTTCCATCATTGCTCCTTTGATGTATAGACTGGATAGTAGGGGCCTAAGATTACATCCTCTACAGTCCGGACACTTCGTTCTTGTTCTTCCAGTGTTGTTGTTCCTTCTTGGCTATTGTACATGTAGTATATTACCCGTCTCTCCCTACAGCTTCCCCAAATTTTCCTCAGAGTTTAGAACATCCTGCACCCATTGACACTGTCTAACACGTTTCCCAGGCCGACAAATCTAATGAACGTTTTTTGATTCTTATTTGGTCTTGCTCCCATTATCAAGTGCAATATAAGAAACGCCTCTCTGGTCTCTCTATCTTTCATAGAGCCCAACCGAAAAGGGTAGTCAAATAAAATAAAGAATAATATTACTGTTGTCGTTATTTTTTTTTTTCGAGTATATTGCTTGTGTTTTGGAGCACACCGTTTAGCGCACATTGTTGAACACGGGGCTCTGCAGCAGACGTGTTCGCATAGGTACCGAAAAGCGTCATCAGTTACGATTTCAGAGGGCTTGGGATCATCGAAATTGAGCTTTGGCTGGTTGGAAACGTTTCGCTTGGACTTGGATGGTCGTTGGTCGTGTTCCGATATTCTTCCATACTGGAGAAAGCACTAAATATTGGAAATTTGTGGTAAGAGCTTATGGGACCAAACTGCTGAGGTCATCGGTTCCTAAGCTTACAACCTACTAGAAATCTAAATGCAATTAACTTACGCTGTGGACAACACAAATACCCATGCCGGAGGGAGGACTCCAACCTCCGAAGGGAGGAGCGGCGTGGACCGTCACAAGGCGCCTAGACCGCACGGCTACCCCGCATGGTGCTCTAAATATTCATTGTGATATAGTGGAAGGCGTGTTGGGAGGGGGCAGGGCGATATAACGCAGTGGGAGGCCTTAATCTCGGCTTCTATGGGGCATATCGTAGTGATCGAAGGCACCATAATACTTGTACACTTCGTGGAAATTGGACCACCTTCATTTCCTCCTCGGAAGTGATGATATCTTCCAACAGGATACTATCTTGTGCCACTGCAGTGGTTCCAGGTGTATGATGGTGCCCTGACGTTGATGTCTTGACCACCAAACTACGTATGATCACAACCCCGCGTAACATATCTGGGTGGTGGGAGTGTGTGGGACGTCTTCTTTGTGTAAAGGACTTGTCAAATCCATGTCAGACAGAACCACTGCTTTATTGCCTTCCGGAGATAGAACCAGACGCTATTATGCATTTCGCGGTAATGTTTTGGCGTATCAGTCTCTGTATATTTGAAATTTAAAAAAAAATCGCAATTAAATTGTATCCCAGAATTTCCTGGCAGTTACTCTCGCTCAGTGAGGTAGAAGCTCAGGTGGTCTCCCAAAAGAACAGTTACCATCTTCATACACCCAATGTTGGTGGACTTAAGCGATATGACTAATATCCGTGTATTCAACGAGGCAGGGCCGTTGGTACCTAGCGATTAGCCTAACTGACATTTATTATTTATCAATTTCTAGCTCTTCCGTGGCTTATCGTATACTGTATATGATATAAAGGATTAAAATCGGAACATCGATACTGTCAAGACCTCCTCAACGGGTTTTTTCAGCTCAGAAATGGTTTAGGGATTATTGCTGTACGCCTTGTCTTTAAAATAGCCTCACAAAAAGGAATCGCATCTGTTCAGATTAGGAGAATATGGCAGCCAATCGAGGCCGTGCCAGAGGCAGAATGCGGTCCCCAACGGGCTCCGCTAGGGCATCAAACACTCTCCTGCTTCGATAGTTCGATCTCGGTCCCTTATGAATCACATCTTGTAGAAATCACGGTTACTTTGGATAATGAAGATGAAATCACCTTCCAAAACCTGCAGTCTAGTCAGACTGCTGATTATTCCGTGACTGGACATTGCACACCACACAGTCACCCGTTGAGGGTGAAGAGACATCTCGATCGTGAAATGCCGATTCTCAGTCCTCAAAATGCACCAATTTTGCTTATTGACAAACCTATCCAAATGAAAGTGGGTTTCCTCGCTAAACCAAATCATGGTAATTCCCAACACGCCCTGCGGTCAACCGTGTAATTTGAACATCTTAACGCAAACCATTCAAAGTTATGACGATTTTATTTCATATAGTTCAATAATTGTCACCCTGTACATTTAGTACTGCTAACCAGGAGAGTCGTATCTTTTATGTTACCTGGGCCATACTGGAAAATGACGAGTACTATATCCCGCACGTAATGTACTTAATGCTAACAATAACCACGAAGAAGAAAAAATATATCTTCATACATCCATATTTAAACTGGATGAAGGTGGGACACAGCTGGTATAATTTTTATTAAAAATGAAATTATTCCAGTTGTACTCAAGATTTTATATTTGCTACGCTACTAGTTTCGACGTTGCGTCGACGCCTTCTACAGGCCCGTACACTTTGATGAGATCAGTTGTGTGTGGCTTAGTCTAGCAGTCCTCGGTGAAACCAACACGTTCTCCACGTGGATGGCGGGTAGTAAATAGTAAAGAAGATGGCGATGACGCAACGTTGAAACTAGTACCGAAGTAAATATAATATCTTAAGTACAACTGGAATAATTTCATTTTTATTAATAATAAAAAATAGAAAAAAATACACTCCTGGAAATGGAAAAAAGAACACATTGACACCGGTGTGTCAGACCCACCATACTTGCTCCGGACACTGCGAGAGGACTGTACAAGCAATGATCACACGCACGGCACAGCGGACACACGAGGAACCGCGGTGTTGGCCGTCGAATGGCGCTAGCTGCGCAGCATTTGTGCACCGCCGCCGTCAGTGTCAGCCAGTTTGCCGTGGCATACGGAGCTCCATCGCAGTCTTTAACACTGGTAGCATGCCGCGACAGCGTGGACGTGAACCGTATGTGCAGTTGACGGACTTTGAGCGAGGGCGTATAGTGGGAATGCGGGAGGCCCGGTGGACGTACCGCCGAATTGCTCAACACGTGGGGCGTGAGGTCTCCACAGTACATCGATGTTGTCGCCAGTGGTCGGCGGAAGGTGCACGTGCCCGTCGACCTGGGACTGGACCGCAGCGACGCACGGATGCACGCCAAGTCCGTAGGATCCTACGCAGTGCCGTAGGGGACCGCACCGCCACTTCCCAGCAAATTAGGGACACTGTTGCTCCTGGGGTATCGGCAAGGACCATTCGCAACCGTCTCCATGAAGCTGGGCTACGGTCCCGCACACCGTTAGGCCGTCTTCCGCTCACGCGCCAACATCGTGCAGCCCGCCTCCAGTGGTGTCGCGACAGGCGTGAATGGAGGGACGAATGGAGACGTGTCGTCTTCAGCGATGAGAGTCGCTTCTGCCTTGGTGCCAATGATGGTCGTATGCGTGTTTGGCGCCGTGCAGGTGAGCGCCACAATCAGGACTGCATACGACCGAGGCACACAGGGCCAACACCCGGCATCATAGTGTGGGGAGCGATCTCCTACACTGGCCGTACACCACTGGTGATCGTCGAGGGGACACTGAATAGTGCACGGTACATCCAAACCGTCATCGAACCCATCGTTCTACCATTCCTAGACCGGCAAGGGAACTTGCTGTTCCAACAGGACAATGCACGTCCGCATGTATCCCGTGTCACCCAACGTGCTCTAGAAGGTGTAAGTCAACTACCCTGGCCAGCATGATCTCCGGATCTGTCCCCCATTGAGCATGTTTGGGACTGGATGAAGCGTCGTCTCACGCGGTCTGCACGTCCAGCACGAACGCTGGTCCAACTGAGGCGCCAGGTAGAAATGGCATGGCAAGCCGTTCCACAGGACTACATCCAGCATCTCAACGATCGTATCCATGGGAGAATAGCAGCCTCCATTGCTGCGAAAGGTGGATATACACTGTACTAGTGCCGACATTGTGCGTGCTCTGTTGCCTGTGTCTATGTGCCTGTGGTTCTGTCAGTGTGATCATGTGATGTATCTGACCCCAGGAATGTGTCAATAAAGTTTCCCCTTCCTGGGACAATGAATTCACGGTGTTCTTATTTCAATTTCCAGGAGTGTATGTCCATTTAATTTGTTTATGTATTTAATAATGTGTGTTAGGGGGTGTTTATGGTCCAGCCGTAGGAATATTTATTTAATTTCAAGTTATTTAAATATAAATCCAGTATTTTGATAGTGTTTCATTATGTTTTTGAATGTGCGTTGGCTTGAAGACATGGCGGGAGTGCTCTAGCCAACCACAGCCCTTGTGATTTGGGAGATTGGATGGAGGTGGGAGAAGAGCATCGTTTCGAGAGAGGACAAGGCAGTTCTGGACACGGAGAGTCTGGGAAGGTATGGCGCGACGGACGCACGGTCGGCGGAAAGACTTAGACAGTGGAGCAGTTTGTGCATGGTCGCAGAGGATTGAAATATTTCGGAGTGCCGACCTGTGCTCTTGTCTGATTTCCGTGGCTTCTGTAGTGAAGATGCAGTATGCGTTCAGAAGTGAATATCTGGCGAGCAATGTTGTTGTTCATAACTAATTACGTGAAGTTGGAATCTATTGTTTCCCTGTTATTCAACTTATATTTTATTTAATTGCTGGACCATCGACATCAATAAGTGTATTGCAGAAACATACCACATTCTAAAGCCCGCAATGGTGTTACTTTTTTTCTCGGACCATTTTCTAAACCGTTCGTACCTCGTCAATTCAGCAAAAACTGATACGCCGCCTGGCAGGTTCTGTGGAACGGACCGCAAGGTATGTTGATACGGAGCCTGCCTATGAGGTACTCATTCTCCTGGACTGCCTGATCGCTATAACGCTCTGCGACAGCAAGCGGGTGACGTACATCGACGGTACGGTGAATGTGCCGCACGTGACGTGTCACTCGGTGTGTTGCAGCAACAGCAGCGGCGGCGCCAGCGGCCTCCCCCGCTGCCCGCCGACGCCGCCCACGCACCCGCACTGGCTGCAGTACCCCGGGCTGCCGCCCGCCGCCCACTACGCGCTCGGCTCCGTCCTGCTCGCCATCGGCACCGCCGGAGTCCTCGGCAACGCCCTCGTCCTCTTCGTCTTCACCAGGTGGGCTCATCGTGACAGTTTCTACGCCTATAATTGTCACGTATTGTACGGCGTAATTTACTAAGCCCATGAAACATTTTTAAAAACTGATGTAAGTAAATACCTAAACATAACGTAACAAATGATACAATATGTGAAAGATAAATCTAAAAGTTAGTTTTGAACCTTGAGGGCTCAAGGCAACTCGAAAAACCGCCAAGAGAGGCACCACTGACAGTAGTTGCTGAAAATGGCGGAGAACGAGCCACAGAAAACGTTCTTTTTACTTCTTATTTATGTTTTGCAACAATTATCTCGTTGACAACAGGTAGCGAGTGTGCAAGGAGCTTTGCGCTGTATGTTTCGCAAGGCACGATGAGATTTCAAACAGCATAGTGAAGTGGTACAAGAAATTGTGGGAGGACGGGTATTTGTGAGACGTGGTAGGTTCATGCCGAACTGGCGTGTCAGAATACACAGTGGGCTGTGTTCAAATTGTTCAAATGGCTCAGCACTATGGGACTTACCTTCTGAGGTCATCAGTCCCCTAGAACTTAGAACTACTTAAACCTAAATAACCTAAGGACATCACACACATCCATGCCCGAAACAGGATTCGAACCAGCGACCGTAGCGGTCGCGTGGTTCGAGACTGTAGCGCCTAGAACCGCTCGACCACCCCGGCTGGCTAGTGGGCTGTGTACTGGACGTAATATTGCCAAGTTACACAAACTTTATTCATCTGCCGGCCTATATGGACGAGCGGTTCTAGGCGCTACAGTCTGGAGCCGCGCGACCGCTACGGTCGCAGGTTCGAACCCTGCCTCGGGCATGGATGTGTGTGATGTCCTTAGGTTAGTTACGTTTTACTAGTTCTAAGTTCTAGGGGACTGATGATTTCAGATGTCAAGTACCATAGTGCTCAGAGCCATTTAAACCATTTTCTAGTTATCTAGGTAATGCAGAATTGAATATAACTAAGCCAATAATGTGAAAAATCCTTCGTAAGCTTTCAAGAGTGAAGCAGTACAAGTTGCAGTTACTGCATACCATAATCCAAGAAGACAAATTGTTCCATCTACGTTTGTATACTGATATGCAGAACCATCTTGAAAATAACGACATCACAAGCAAATTTTCAGTCACGAAGCTCCTTCTCATCTTTCGAGAAAGGTCAACAACACAAGACACGCATGTGGATCAACATGAAACTGCAGAACACGTTCGCAGTTCGCAAAAAAGTGAACGTCTTCTGCGCCGTGTCCAAAAAGCTTGTCTACGGACTCTTCTTCTTCGCTGAGGGAACTGTCAGTAGTCTCACCAGTCTCAACATGCTGCAGTCTTGGCTGATGACAAACTTGTAACTGATAAGCTACGATTTCATGTTTCAGCAAGATAGCGCCCCTCCATGTTTCCATCTGAACGAGATGGCGCCACGTCCTTGGATAGACTGTGTGGCACTGCTCACCTAGTGATGATCGATTCGCCACTACAGTTCTCGCATCTGATTACTTGGTTTTGTTTCTTACCTGGTGACATCAAGGATAGAATTTATGTTCCATCTCTACCTACCATAGGACTTCGAAGACCTGCGACACTGCATCACAGCAGATGTTCTTACCGTCACTCTGAATTTCTGGGTCGGTTTTGGGCACCATTGGATTCAAATGTTCAAATGTGTGAATTTCTATGGAACCAAACTGCTTAGGCCATCGGTCCCTAGACTTACACACTACCTAATTTAACTTAAACTGACCTGTGCTAAGAACAACACACACCGATGCCCGAGGGAGGCCTCGAACCTCGGCGGGAGGGGTCGCGCAGTCCGTGTCATGACGCCACAAAACGTGCGGCCACTCCGCGCGGCCCAGCATTGGACTACCAATTAGATGCGCCTCGTGTGACGAAGGGTGGAAAGGTAAATTTTCAGAAGGTGGTGCCCCGTAGCTCTTATATATTCGAAAAATGCCACATTATCTCCCTGAGCTGCTAGTGAAATACTTCATTTAGAAAACCAGTTTCAGTAGTTTGACAGTTATTAGCTTCATAAAGGTATTCACAGCATTGACGACGTAGTTTATATTACCGAATGATAACAGTAGTCTATATAATTTTTTCACCTGACGTCAATGATTTTATATTTCCGCTCAAATGATGCTGTTAATACGTTTATCAATGTAATGATGATCAGACGACTGAAATGTTTATGTAACTAAAAGCGGTAACACGTCATTTCCCAGACGTTTTTCAGAAGTGTGGAATCGTTACGAGTATCCTAAAAAAATGTTGAAGGTTTCTCGATAAAATTCTTCTGGGATGTTGACCACACTGCCAGCACATAAAAATTGTCCGACTGTCGACCACTACTGCAAGTGGCCGAAACTTCGGACAGTTTTATATATTGACAATGTGGTCAACAACCCACAAGAATTTTATCTACAGTGACAACGGCCGCGGAAGCCACGTCTGAGGGTTTGTCTTTCTCATTCTGTATCATTTCTTATGCTATTTTTGACTGTTTATCTGTACCGGCTTTAAAAAGGTTTCAAGATCTTTATATTCACTCTGTACTCAGCTCAACTTTGTTACTTTGTCAGCAACAACTCAAACGAACACTTCAAGAAAATTAACATGCTAATTCCGTTCAAATAATCGAGCTTGGATTATCCAACAGTGTCGGAAACACGGCAATTAAATGCTACTTTGGGAGGACACTTCTTATTCTGTTATTGTCAATTAAATTACTGCATCCTGTACATTTAGAGAATTTAGATTTTATTCTGCAACCCACCATGCTTCGTTCTGTTCAACAGACGACTGTTGTGTGTCATAGGGAGACAATGGTGACCTGAAAGTAATATATACGACGACAAGTAATGCCACTGCACATAACAACTTTTATAGAGTAAACAGGTTGCCACACTTACGTCACTTTCAGTAGTCCCTATACCTTTCTACACAAAGACTTTGTATGAAAGTAGTAAGAAGCTAGTTACTCTTCAAAGTTCCTACTAGAGTCTTCTAGGTACTTCAGAATATACCGCCTCATGAAACAACTGAAGCAGCTGGAAAACTTGGTCGGAAATTAAAGTATTGTGTATTGTGTATTTTAACTGGGGACCTAGAAACGATGGAAAGGCTTCGTCCTGACGTAGCCCTCAGTGGTTCACAGCAGTCCACCCACCCTACCGCCGCTCCACTACGAACACAGGGTTATTCTGCGGTTCGGCCCCCAGTCGACACCTCGGGAACATCTCGTACCAGACGAGTGTAGCCACAAATGTTTGCGTGGTAATTATAGTGTACGCGTACGTGGAGACAGTGTTTACGCAGAAATCGCCGACATAGTGCAACTGATGCGGAATAAGGGGAACCAGCCCCTTTCGCCGAAGTAGGTGGAAAAACGCCTTAAAAGCCATCCACAGGCCGGCCGGCACACCGGTCCTCGACGGTAATGCCCCGGGTGGCTTCGTACCGTGGACCGGCACGCCTTCCCGCTGGGGAAACAGGGCGTTAGAGCGCACGGCTAGCCTGGCGGGCAAGTCAACGTAACTTCTTAAATATACGCACCATAGTCAGGGATGTGCACCATTAGGGTACAATTCTCTGGGATGGGAAGAATTGCCACCAGAGTGCGGTAATGTTGTTCGTATCTTGAAACTGGGCACAAATAACCTCGACCAAAAAAACATTTATTCCTATACTGACAGGTTTCGGTCAGTTTTTGACCGTCCACAGCTCCTCATACTTTAATGGTAGGCGATGGTGGTGAATGGGTCGAGTGTTGTAACTCTACGAACATAAACAGCTCGTACAGTTGCAACACCTGCTCCATTCACCACCATCGCCTGCCATCATGATTGTCAAAAACTGACCGAAACGGTTTACCATTAAAGTAAACGTTTTTACTATCGATACCGCAGTTTCTTCACGAGAAATGTACTCCAAATTTAATGTTTGTGTTTATCGTGGTTACCAGGTCTCCAAGGGGAAATAATGGGATGAACACTGTCAGATGATGATTGATCGCTCTTAAGGACACAGAAAAGCCAAATATTAATGTGAGTGTCATTAGCATTAGAAACCTCATTCTTGGTCTCTATTCAACTGGCTTTTGAAATGGTGAAATGTTCAGATTTCTGGGGCGTTTGGGTAATGAAATTGCCTGATGTTGAACTGCATGGTAACCTGAGGACAGGCATACTCTACTCCAATGTGGCGCCCGACCACGTCTCACTACCATAAGGGCGGATTATAGCATTGTGCGCCAAACGCATTATATCACGTCACATCTGTGCCTGCCATCCCAGAACAAGTATTAGATTCCCTGCCGCAACACTCTAAGTTATCCTGTACTGGTCAGAGACTAGCAAAAGGCGTAGGCTGCCTTTAAAACAGCAACACAAATGGTGAATGGTCAAAC
Source organism: Schistocerca serialis cubense (assembly GCF_023864345.2). Lineage (NCBI taxonomy): Eukaryota > Metazoa > Arthropoda > Insecta > Orthoptera > Acrididae > Schistocerca > Schistocerca serialis. The sequence continues at coordinate 303,379,269 of NC_064638.1, forward strand.
TGTTTATTCAGTGATGAATCCCAGTTAGGCACTATACCTGTTGATCATCGTAGGTGAGAATGGAGGTGATCTGGGGACAGGACTCCCATCTTCCAATCAGTGGCGGCTCGTAGGTATACATTTTGGATGTTCACAAGTTTTTAAATTTAGGTAAGTTTGAGGCTGCAGAATTAATAGCTTCTGCTGTGTAACAGTTAAGCTTATCAACATATTTATACAACTGCAGCTGCTGTCAATAATAACAGTAATAGTAATAACACTAATAGTAATAATAATATGTATAACTTTCCCTTGTTTGAAAACGAAGGACTCTTTTTATGGAATTTTTTTTGTTTTGTACATAATGAAGTACATTTAATGGCAAGAATGAAATATTATTTAAGTTTTCGCTACTCTTCGTTTCGCAATTTTGTGTGAGTGAGACTTTACCTGTTATTTTTTAAGTTTTTCGGACAAATTCATAAGATCGCTTATTGATGCATTAGTTAACGAATTAACTTCCAGGCTGAAAATCAGGCATTCTTACGTTGCACCCATACAACAACTTACGTTTATTATACACTTCATAGTTAAAAGGTCCCTTGCAGTCACGTTTGTTTGATTTATTTGATTTAATCACTTTCTCAGGCAACGGACTCGGTGTGGGAGGACCTACTTCCTACACGGCTAACTTTTCTTGGAAATTTGCTTTTCTATGAGAGCTTAAGACAGATTCAACAGAGTTCATGTTGACAATGCACAGGAAAACCGATTCCTGCACCGAAAAATAACCAAGTCCAAACACAACGTTTGCGGAAATTATTAAATTCAAGTAGTACTATCTACCAATAAGATCTCTTGACGAGAATACAAATGAGGCGCTGAGAGCCATAAGGGCCAAAAGGACGCCGTCTTCGACCCTCCATATTTAAGTGAATATCAGAGAAACCTCTGAGACAGCTTTTCCTGAATCTGCAGATATACGTCCAATGTGGGCCTACAGTACAGGGAAACCTGACCCATTATAAGATCAACAGATGTCAGAAGCTTGGATAAATGATACAATCTCACAATCCACGGTGATCTCCTTTATGGGTCTCAGCGCTTCAAATGGATTAAAGTATGATAACAGACAAAACTTACTATATCTCATTCAGAACCCAACAAAACAGGTTTTTCTAACAGTATAACCTTCACATATACTGATGTCCTATCTAATTTTACTACACCGGGAGTGAATTGGCGTATGTGTGGAATGTACTAATGCCTTCCGGGATTTTTGTCAACCGAACGTCGATAAAAGTCTGGCGGCACTGACATAAACTTGAAGTTGAGTGGTAAGGGCTAACTGTACAGCCCCTGAACCTTGCACATTCTTTATGAAATCCGTATGTATTTGGAGCAATGCAGTACAGATTGGTAGATTTAGTGCCATATATTTCAGATTGCGGAATCTACATTACTTTTTTTTTCTTTTGAGCCATCAGTTTTCTGACTAGTTTGATGTTGCTAGGAACGAATACCTCTCCTGTGACAACCTCTCCATCTCAGAATGGCACTCGTAACAACATATTCAACTATTTGCTGGATATATTCTAATCTCTGTCTTCCTCTACAGGTTCTGACCTCTACAGCTCCCTCTAGTACCATGGCGATCATTCCCTGATGTCACAGCAGATGTCCTATCATCCTGTCCCTACTCCTTGTCTGGGTTTTCCAACATATTCCTTTCCTCTCCGATTCTGCGCAAAACCTCCTCTTTCATTGCCCTGTCAGTCCACCTAATTTTTAATACTCGTCTGTAGCACCACATTACGTTTAACAGCATTCAGAGGAAAATAACCAGTAAATCCGCATGGTGTCAAAAGTTAGGGTCTAATGTGCTCTTGTGCTCTTACACAACAGCCGTCACTGCTTCCAATGTTCTGGAGAGGCACAGCAGTATTACTTGTGGCATTATGGTGCGGGACGCTGCCTGGTAGCCGGCCGAAATGGCCGTGCGGTTAAAGGCGCTGCAGTCTGGAACCGCAAGACCGCTACGGTCGCAGGTTCGAATCATGCCTCGGGCATGGATGTTTGTGATGTCCTTAGGTTAGTTAGGTTTAACTAGTTCTAAGTTCTAGGGGATTAATGACCTCAGCAGTTGAGTCCCATAGTGCTCAGAGCCATTTTTTTGAGCTGTCTGGTAAAACTTTAGGTCACGGCTAATAGTATATGAGGGAATTAGGACAGCGCAACAATATTTCACAGAGTCCTGCGATCTCATGTTCTACTTCTCATGCTAAAGTATTAGGGTCCCGTTTTTCAACAGGACAATGCTCGCCCAGATACGAAAGTGTCGCATGAACTGACTGCGTGGAGATACTTCTGCGGCCAGCAAAGCCCAGATGTATCCCCAGCAGACCAGCTCTAACGTCGGCTTTGCCCCCGTGCCAGTATTTGGGATATCAAGGAGCTGTTACAAAAGCTGTGGGACAGCGTGCCTCAGTAGAGCAATCAACGGCTTTGTGACAACGTCCCCAACTGAAAGTTTTGCGTGCAACCAGGTCGAGGGCTTCAACGTTATAATAATAAGTGAGTTCATGCTGCCAAGTTCATTGTAAATTTGACTTTGCTTCTAAATACTGAATAACATCACGTGCTCTCTCAACCCATAAAGTTGTACCCTGTTTTCTGCATCCCTTCTGGGTGTTTCGTTTCTTTGTCAGTCAGTCTATTAAAGCATTGTACAATTAATGCTGTCCTATAATACGCCAATCGGAAATGCACAAACTGGAACGAAATACTGGGGTTCCATTTACCGCCTAGTACTACTTAAAAGTGAAATAAACCGGATGTGAGGCGGGAGTTTTACTCTTGAAGACCCCGTCGACTTGTCTCAGGAAAACGGAAGGAAAGACATATTCTAATATCCTGCCTTCCAGCCATTTGGGAACCGATTCAGAGAGCTGTGGTAATAGTGCCTGTGTAGCGGGTACTTCTGGTTTGAGCGGCAACGACTTCAAAGGTCATACAAACACGTCATCACGCTGGGATATTCATAGGTCTGCCACAGGAAAAAAATTTCCAGCCCGGCTGATAGCCAAATGCACCTGTTATCTTGCTTTTCTGATCCACCACTTTACTTTTTTAACTCCGGTTGTGGGTACTGTTATCTAACTTATTCTGGCTGTGTTTATTGGTACTGATGTCAGCTTAAGTTACTTGCAGTCGTAATGCTCTCTCTACTCTACGCCAGGAGGTAAGCGCTGTCGTTTTGACTGTGTTATCCCTGGTAACGATACAGGAAACGTTACCGTTTTAACGAGGCCGTTTAGAGAAGAATGGCGTAAGGAATCGGATATTGATTTTTTTGTTTAAGTCATCAGTCTTCTGACTGGTTTCACTTGACCCGCCACGAATTTCTTTGTGCCAGCCTCTTCACCTCAGAGTAAAACTTGCAAACTACGTCCTCAGTTATCTGCTGGATGTATTACAATCTCTGTCTGTCTCTACAGTTTTTGTCCTCTACACGCCCTTTAGTACGAGTACATCATTCCATGATGTCTTAACAGATGTCCTACCATCCTGTCCCTTCTCCTTTTCAGTGTTTCCCACATATTCCTCTCCTCTCTGATTCTGCGCAGAACCCTATCCCTCACCTTATCAATCCATTCAATTTTCAACATGCGCCTGCATCTCAAATGCTTCGATTCTCTTCTGCTCCGGTTTCCCCATAGTCCATCTTTCACTGCCATACAATTCTGTACTCCAAACATATATTCTCAGAAATTTCTTCCTCAAATTAAAGCCCACATTTGGTACTAGCAGATTTCTCTTGGCCAGGAATTTCCTTTCTTCAAGTGCTAGTCTGGTTTTGATGCCCTCCTCGACCATCCGTCGTTGGTTATATTGCTTCCTGGGTTGTAGAATTCTTTAACATCATCTACTTCGTGATCATAAACCCTCATATTAAGTTTCTTTCTGTTCTCGTTTCTGCTACTTTCCATTTCTTTCGTCTTCCTTCGATTGACTCCCAATCCATATCCTGTACACATTAGACTGTTTAATCCATATGGCAGATCATGTATTGCTTTCTCACTTTCACTCAGGATAGCAATGTCGTCAGGGAATCATATCATATATACCCTTTCTCGTTGAATTTTAGTTCCACTCCTGAGCGTTTCTTTTATTTCCATCATTCCTTGATCGGTGTACAGACTGAACAGTAGGGGTGAAAGACTACATCCCTGTCTTATACCCTTTTTAATACGAGCTTTTCATTCTTGGTCACGCACCCTTATTATTCTCTCTTGGTTCTTGTACATATTGTATATTTCCCGCCTTTCCCTATACCTTACCACTATTTTTCACAGAATTTCGAATATCTTGCACCATTTTACATTGTCGAACGCTTTTTGTAGGTCAGCAAAACCTATGAACGTGTCTTGCTTCCATTATCAACCGCAACGTCAGAATTGCCTGTCTCGCGCCTTTACATTTGCTAAAGCAAAACTGATCGTCATCTAAATCCTCAATTTTCTTTTCCATTTTTCTGCATGTTATTCTTCTCAGCAATTTGGATGCAGGAGCTGTTAACCTGATTCTACGATAATTCTCAAACTTGTCAGCTCTTGAAGTCTTCGGAATTATGTGGGTGATATTTTTCCGAAAGTCAGACGGTATACTGCCAGACCCATACATTCTACACACCGACGTGAATAGTCGTTCTGTTGCCACTTCCCCCATTGATTCTAATACTGGATCCTGTATCTCTTCTAAATCGACTCCTGTGTCTTCTTCTATCACATCTGTCCCTCTCATAGATGTTTTCAATGTAGTCTTTCCACCTATCCGCTCTCTTCTCTGCATATAACAGTGGAATCACCGTTGCATTCTTAACGTTAACACCCCTGCTCTTTTGTGTCACCGAAGGTTATTTCGACTTTCCTGTATGCTGAGTCACAACTTCCTACTATCATTTCTTTTTTGATTTCTTCACATTTTTCATGCGTCCATTTCGTCTTAACGTCCCTCCTCTTACAGTTTATTTCATTCCTCAGCGACTTGTACATGTGTATTCCTGAATTTCCCTCAACATTTTTTACTTCCCTCTTTCATCGATCAACTGAAGTATTTCTTTTACCGTGGTTTGGTTGCAGTTACTTTCTTTGTACCTATGGTTTTCTTCCAGCTTTTGCAACTACTGCTTTTAGAGAACTTCGAGCCTTTCTCGTCATCCTTAGTACTTTCGTATCCCACTTCCTTGCTTATTGATTCTTCCTGATTAATCTCTTAAACTTCTGCCTACTCTTTATCACTACTACATTGCGATCTGCGTCTATTCCTGGGTACTCTTTACAACCCAGAACTGATTTCGGAATCATTGTCTGACCATGATCTAATCTAACTGAAATCTTCCCGTACCACCCAGCCTTTTCGAAGTATACCTCCTCCTCTTGTAATTCGAACAGAATATTCGCTGTTACTAGCTGAACTTTATTACAGAACTCAATTAGTCTTTCTTCTCTCTCATTCCCTAACCTAACCCCATATTCTTCTCTACCTTTTTCTCCTACTCCTTCACCTACAACTGCATTCCAGTCCCTCATGACTATTAGATTTTCGTCTCCTTTATGTAGCGTATAAGCGTTTCAATATCCTCACATACTTTCTCCATCTCTTCATCTTCAGCTTGTGACTCAACTATCGTTGTCGGTGTTGGTATGCTATCGAGTCTGATAATGACCCTATCACTAAACTTTTCACAATAACAAACTCTCTGCCCTTTCTTCTTATTCATAATAAAGCCTACTCCCATTATAACATTTTGTGTTGCTGTTGATATTACCCTATACTCATCTGACCATAATTCCTTGTCTTCTTTCTATTTCACTTCAATGACCCCTGCTATATCTAGACTGAGCCTTTGCATTTCTCTTTTCAGATTTTCTAGGTTACCTACCACGTACAAGGGCAAGACATTCAACGGCCCGACCCCTAGAAAGTTACCGTTTTGTGGTTTATTCAGTCTTTTTCTCATGGTTACCTCTCGTTGCCAGTCCCCTCCTGGAGATCCGAATGGGGGACTATTCCGGAATATTTTGCCAGTGTAGGGATCATCATGACACTTTTTGAATTACAGGCCACATATCCTGTGGATACACGTTATATGTCTTTAATGCAGTGGTTTCCATTGCCTTCTCCGTCCACAGCTCGTGTTCTCGTGGCTAGCGTTGCTGCCTCTTGTCATGGGTCCCTAGGTTCGATTCCCGGCCGGTTTGGGGATTTTTCTCTATCCGAGAACCAGGTGTTTGTGTTGTCCTTATCATTTCATCATCGTCGACATCGTCATTTGTGACTGTGACTAGATTGTATCGTATAAAAATTGGACTGTGCAAAAATTGGGGCTTTGTACAGGCGCGGATGCCAAAATAAATTTTATTTCCTTAACAGGTCTCAGGCACAGTGCCCTTCGTCGGGAGGACACTGTCGCGTATTTACGAATGTCAAAAATGAAATGCATGCAACATATGGCTGTGGCCGTGTGGTTCTTAGTGCCCGTACAAAAATTGTGGAAGAGAGCCAAACAGCAAAGGTCGACATCATGCCAGACCTACCGAGGTGGCACAGTGGTTAGCACACTGGACTCGCATTCTGGAGTACGACGGTTCAATCCCGCGTTCGGCCATCCTGATTCAGGTTTTCGGTGATTTCCCTACATCGCTTCAGGCAAATGCCGGGATGGTTCCTTTGACAGGGCACTGCCGACTTCGTTCCCCATCCTTCCCGAATCCGTTGAGAACGATGACATCGCTGTTTGGTTTCTTCCCGGAAATCAACCCTAACCCCGTCATGCCAGTTCTGGCAGTATATGTTAATTACGCAAATATTAGTTTATGTTGCACCCTTTCAACCTTTTGACGTCCACATCACTACTTTTAATTTTACATTTTTGTAATATAATAATTATTGCACATAGCGACTTACGTTTAATAATTACATTTCTTTTACTAAATACGTATCGGATGCACGGTTTACTGTCTCATTTCATTTTAACAACACACGAATGGCCCATACATCAGATACAAAAGAATTAGTTTACTTAAAACATCTCTTCACGCCTCTCTTCGAGTGGTGTAACTCAGCTGAATGGGAAACTAGCGCGAGCACTGCGGTGGAAGCTCACATTGTCTCCCTTGTCTGTACGCGCGTCTTTCCTTTCTTCTCGGTAGCGTAATCATCTGCCTTTTTACTTCAGTGGAACTGTAGCTAATGAGAAACTCTAGTCACTGTTCCGGCTTCATCTTCCGCACATAAAAACGTTGACGAATGTTACAGCAACGAACCCTGAAGCGCCTAAATAAATGCCATCCATAATTCATCCGATCTTTTTAATTGACCGTGAAAGTACTAACAATTAAGAGCGTACTTTCATATGCCACCTGTGTTAAGAAATATGTACGTCAAATTAGGCACTGATATATCGTATCATTTGTTCCCTCATTACGTACTTCTGTGTATCCTTCCACATGACTTCTTTCTGATAACGCAATACACACTGGCGGGCAGAAAGATCGTAGCATCAAGAAACAACTGTGCGATATAAACCAAAGTTAGTAGGGGTGTTTCTACATCTGAAAGATGATCTCTATTCAAATTTCATGTAATTGGCGCTGGTAGCGCCACTATGAAGATGCTAATCAGGTTTCATTAATTAAAACTTCCGGGCTGAGAGGCCGTGGTCGATCAGAAAAACTTCTTTCCGACGTATCCTTGCCAATTACGCGCAACATCTGCCAAGTTGAGTCAACGACTCGTTGACTCACTTCGGAAGATGTTGCCCTCAATTGGCAACGATACGTCAGGAAGAAGAAGTTTTACTGATCGACTACGGCCTCTCGGCCAGGAAGTTTTAATTAATTAAGACGCCGGCCGCGAAAGCCTAGACGTTATGACTAATCAGGTTTGCTTTACATACAAGCTGTAACGGAAAGTAAGGGTTAGTTACCTGAAACTGATGAGCTAAAGTTAGTCAAGGATGCCTATAAGGCAACAAGAACTCCATTATCAGCATCTGACTGAGTTTAAATCAGGTCGTGTAATAGCCGGATATTCCTCCTGCGATGATGCAGAAAGACTTGACACGAATGTAGCCACGTATATGATTGCTGGCTGCGGTGGTCGCGGGAAGTTACGGTGGCAAGTAGGCCTGGCTCTGGTCGGCCACGTGTCAGTACCTAGAGAGAAGAATGTCGAGGTCGGTGTATGGCTCTGACGTACCGTACTCGATCTCCAGCAGCAATTTGAGCAGTAGTTGACGCTATAATGACACAACGAACTGTTACAAATCGATCATATAGTATAGGCTTTCACTGCCGATATTGTCTTCACTTAAAACTTCCGGGCTGATAGGCCGTCGTCGATGTATAAAACTCTAACGGTACCTTTCGTCTTCGACTGCGGGAGACATCCTCCGAGGTAGAGCGGCGAATTGCTAAGTTAACTCGAGGAAGCGCTGATTATATAGGCAATGCAGAGGGAGCCACTGTCTATCGCGTGGCGTCGCCAATAGGACTGCCTCTGGTAACGCCAACATTTTCGATTGAAAGTAATCGATCGTAAGGCTTTCGGTGCAAAGTTGACATCCAAATTTTATAGTTTAACACCCTCCTCTTTCCTGTTAAAATTATTACGGTATTTATCAATCTCGATAGCCTCTCTATACATTCGCGCATAATAATGCGACGTTTCTAGATATGACGCTCATCTCGCTGAATTTTATTTCGTGATCAGCTTCCTAGTAAAGATGTTCTGCTACGGCCAATTTATCCGTGTGATCCAGGCAGCAATTCCTCTTATGTTCAACAAAACGGGTGTTAACATTTCTCTTTGAAATACCAATATAAACCTGTCCACAACCACAAGCAATTTTATTGTAATGCGTGTCAATAGACCTTTGTATGTCTGTGTACTGTAGTTTTCCACGGTCTTTGACATGAATAAAGTTTGTGATATCTGTGTGCGGAAGCTAGCAGAGTTGGTGACGCCTTGCTATCATCTCCAGGCTGTATTGGCTTCGGTTCACAGCTTGAGGCTGAGTGGATGGGCATCACTCTTGTGGGCCGGCCATGGAGATCCAACGTATGTCCAGTACGGCCCACGAGTCTACGGGTCGGTCCGCATCGGTATCCAGCCCATTTATGGTTCGCACTGAGGTTGACCCTTCATCCATGTACAAATGGCAGGTCGCCTCAGGGCGTGGCAGGCTGCGAATGACTTCCAGCAGGGCCAAACGTAAAGCCTCCGCGGTTAGTCTGGGGAAATGACTGCAGGTGCTATCTGTGGCTGACACTGTCACTTATCCAGGTGCAGTCTTTTGTCCTGTTTCGGAGGAAACTTCTCAACCTGCAGGACCCGTGCTTTCCCAGAGGGTGCGATTATTGATAGTTGGGAACTCCAATGTTATCCCTTAGTGATCTGGCTCCTAGGGAGGGGGAGACAGCCAGTGTACACTTTGTGTACATATCGGGTGGAGCTATTCCAGACGTGGAATGGTTCCTTCCGGATACCAAAAGTTGACGCTGTGCAGTCAACTGCTAACAGTGGCTCACGTCAATACTAGTGATGTGTGTTGTTTGCATCTGTCTGAAGTGTTGAAGGCTACCGATCTTGACTGCGAGATAAAAACAGAGCTCTCCATTTGTAGCATAGTCGTCAGGACCGATTGTGCACTTTTGGTACAGAGGCCAGTGGAGGGTCTGAATAAGAGGTTCAGACCTGCGACCTTATTAGACTGCAGATTCCTCGATTTGCGCTACGGTCGCAGGTTCGAATCCGGCCCGGGAATGGATGTGTGTGATGTCCTTAGGTTAGTTAGTTTTAAGTAGTTCTAAGTTCTAGGGGACTGATGACCTTAGAAGATAATTCTCATAGTGCTCAGAGCCATTTGAACTATTTATTTCCTCGACTTGCGCCATAGGCTATGGGGTTCCGAGTTTCGCGAAATAGGTCGGTAGTCCATTACATGCAGGAGGCGGCTACACGGATAGCAGGGGCTAATGTGGGCTTTTTAGGGTAGAGGGTTTCAGTCTCAAAGGTCGAATACAGATAGTACGTGGATCTAGGAACAGTCGGTATAACAGTTTAAAATTGTCACAGATGTGTTCGGAAATTGTAAGAGCTCCAAGCGCTAATAGATAGCACTGATGCCCAAATCGTTATACCTACTGAAAGCTCGCTAGGGCCGGAAATAGGTTCAGCCGAAATTTTTTCGAAGGATCTAACGGTGTTCCAAAAGGATAGGTAAAAGTCAGTTGGCATGTGGTGGCGTGGTTGTTGCTATTATAAATAATTTATCCCGTAGTGAAATTGAAGTAGACAGTTCCTGTGAGCCGGTGAGAGAGAGAGGTCATTCTAGCCAACCGGAACAGAATAATAATTGGAACCCTTTTCCGACCTCCCAACACAGATGATACAATTACTGAATGGTTCAAAGATAACTTGAGTCTAACTTCACATACATTACCGATCCATACAATTATGGTTGGTAGCGATTTCAATTTATCCTCGATATGTTTGAGAAAATATCCGGAGGCATAGATAAAACATCATCCGAAATTGCGTTAAACGCATTCTCTGGAAATTAATTAGAGCAATTACTTCATGAGCCCACTCGAATAGTAAACCATTGTGAAAAAACACTTGACCTCGTAGCAACAAAAAATCCGTCGCAAACAACGAGCATCAAAACGGATACAGGGATTAGTGAACACAGGATTCTCTTAGCGAGAATAAATTCCGCAGCTCTGAAATCACGAAAAATAAACGAAAAATATGTCTACTCAAAAAAGCACATAAAAATTTGCTTGACGCCTTCCTGAGAGACAATCGCCACTCCTTCAAAGTTAACAGTGTAACTGCGGATCAGATGTGGCATGAATTTAGAATAATAGTATCGACAGCAGTTCAGATATTTCTACCAAACGGCGGAGCTCATGTCCCATGGCACACAAAACAAGACAGAAAACTGTTGGAGAAGAAAAAGCATGCCAAATTTAAACGAACGCAAAAAAGTGTCCAAGATTGGCGATCTGAAGCTAGAAATTTAGCTAGGACTTCAGTTCGATATGCATATAATAGTTTCTGCAGTGAAATAATGCTCAAAACCTGGCAGAAAATCCAAAGAGATTCTGCTCGTGTGTAAAGTATGCTAGCGGAAAGACACAATCAATGCCTTTTCTGCGCTCTAGCAATGGAAATACTATCGATGACAGTGCTGCTAAAGGAGAGTTACTAAACACAGACTTCTGAAATTCTTTCTTCAGAGAAGACGGAAGTAACAAGTCAGACACAGATATCTTAGGAGTAGTGAAGCAACTTAAATCATTTAATAAAAGCAAGTCCTCCAGTCCAGACTGTGTAACAATTACGTTCCTTTCAGAGTACGCTGATGCAATAGCTCCATAGTGCGACGGGGCGGAAAATAAGTGCGGTTGAAGAATTCACCCGAATGTTAGTGCAAATTTTGGCTCTCACGTAAGTTTCAGAAGATGATTTCCACACTTCGTGCGTTAGTACACTGTTCCACACCCGCGCATTAGTTATAGTTTTTGAATTAATATTCACTCAGACATGAGTACAGTTTATGCTAGGGAACAAAAATTAAGCGATTATTATAGCAAAATCTTTTTTCACGACACAGTTCAATTAAGTTTTTATCATCTGGCGTTGTCCTTTTCGTTCACACAATGAAATTAGCACTGGTGAGATGGTTTACAGTTTTGCTTTAATAATAATTTGCCTCCGAGCCCCCAATAGCTTTAATAATAATTTGACTCCGAGCCCCCAATAGCAGTAATGTAGGCTGCTGTAATCGAGAGTTACTCAATCAACTCGAACAGAACCACAAGTCCCACTGTCCTCTTTGTTCTAACAGTTTTGGTGCGAAATCACAGATCGCCACATGTTCACTTACGCCGATGTATACCTCACACAAATAATCCTAGCACTTCCAGTTCACCAAATATATGCTTGCACACTTGCACTGTTAAACAATACTCTTTGTCGAAATAAATCGGCGCAAAAATTCTTACTCAAACGACCACATGAGCCACCCACAAGTCGGGTTCGCTCGCCACCCACTGGCCAACTCCGCCACCCAACTGCCCACTGACCAACGACTGCGCAACGACTGAACGACTGCCCCCCCCCCTCCCCCACGGCCAAGATGGCCGCTCGCTTATAAACCCAGCTGTCTCTCCCCCCCCCCCCCCCCCCCCTGGCTATCTATGTAAGTACCAATCTCACAAGTTAAGGTAACAAATTTTGACGCTTACGTCCCTCAACGGAAATAAGTACACCAAAGGAACCGCGCTAAAAAGTACATCTTATTCACTATTTTACACTAATTTCTAGGATATTCTATGGTCCTTAAATCAAGTTTTAGTTTTTTGCAAAATTTCGCCACTTGACGCAAATTTGCTTGTTTACATCTGCGCTTCAAAATTTTAACATAGAACTGCATATCGCACTGTTTTTATACGTAATCTATAGCGATCTACACATTGCGCTGCTCAAGATCTTCATATCTAAAATAATTAATTAATTATGGGCGAAAAACGTTAATAATGGCTCTGAGCACTATGGGACTTAACATCTGAGTTCATAAGTCCCCTACAACCTAGAACAACTTAAACCTAACCGCGCGCTCCCTCTCCACAAAGCAATCCTTGCATACTACACTATCTAGTAACGGGGGTTTCTACCGTCAAAATAGTAAACAACCATACACAATATCTCGCTCGACGAAAGATCCGTACCAAACGATGGAAAGTTGTACAAGAAACACTAGTATTCAAGAAAGGCAACAGGAGTATTCGATTAAATTACAGGCCCATATAATTAACCTCGATATGTCGCAGGATTGTGGAACACATAATTTGTTCGAATATTTTGAATTACTTCGAAGAGAACGGTATATTGACACACAGTGACGAGGGTTTTAGAAAACTTTCTTGTTGTGAAACGTAAGTCGCTCTTTATTCACACGAAGTGTTGAGTGTTATTGATAAGGTATTTCAAATTCATTCTGTTCTTCTAGACTTACAGAATGCTTTTGACACTACCTCACAAGCGGATTTGTATATCAAATTGCGTAATTATGGAATATCGACGTATCGATGTCGCAGGATTGGTTTCGAGATTTACTGTCAGAGAGGTCCAAGTTTGTAGTAACTGACGGAAAGTCGTCGAGTAAAACATAACTGATTGCTGGCGTTCTCCAAGGTAGTGTTGTAGGCCCTCTGCTGTTCCTTATCTACATAAAAGATTTAGGAGACAATCCGAGCAGCCATCTTATATTGTTTGAAAATGATGCTATGGTTTATCGTCTAATAAAATCATTGGAAGACGAAAACAAACTCCAAACGATTTAGAAATTATATATGTATTGTGCGAAAATTGGCAAAAGACCTTAAAGAATGAAAAGTGTCAGGTAATCGACACAAGTGCTGGAAGGAATCCATTAAACTTCGGTTACACGATAAATCCATCAAATCCAACGGCCATAAATTCCTCTAAATGTCTAGGAATAAAAATGACGTACAGATAGAAAATGTTGTGTGAAAGGCAAACCAAAGTTTGCCTTTTACTGGCAGAGCACTTACAAGATGCAACTGATCTACTAAGGAAATTGCCTACACTACGCTTGTCCGTCCTCTTTCGGAGTATTGTTACGCAGCCTGAGAACGTTACCAGATAGAATTAACGGTGTACATCGAGAAATCTGAAAGAAGTGCAGCGTGTTTTGTATTATCGAGAAATAGAGGAGAGAGTGTCACAGACATGATACAGGATTTGGGGTAGACATCATTAAAGTAAAGGCGTGTCTCATTGCGGCAGTATCTTTTCACGAAATTTGAGTCACCAATTTCTCTCCACCGAATGCGAAAATATTTTGTTGACGCCGACCTATCTAGGGAGAAACGATCATCATAGTAATAAAATAAGGGAAATCAGAACTCCCACAGGAAGATACAGGTGTTGGTTTTGTCCGCGCGCTGTTCAAGAGAGGAATAATAGAGAATTATAGTGAAGGTGGTTCGATGAACTTCTGCTAGACACTTCAGTGTGATTTGCCGAGTATCCATGTAGATGTAGACGCAGTGATGTCAAGGATTACAGAAATGAAGAGTATATCACGTCCCATGCAATGCGGAATGACTTGCATAATTCAGACGGTGCGCACTGTCGATAATCGTGGATGAGTACGCCAACGGCACGCCAAACTCCAGCAGCCTAACAAGTCGGTAGTCATGGAACATTGCCTGTCGGAATTACACGAAATGGATGAGGACCATTCAAAGTTTCTGACACACGCGCCTTACGTTTCACGTCAATAGAGATTAAAGGAACTGCTGATTAATCATGATGTCGGCTACATCCTCAGTATGACGAAGGAACCTGCAGTTAGACCCATTAAGAGGATGAAGGAACTAGCACACAACGAACTGACTTCGGTGCCAGACGAAGTAACAGCAGAGATTCCTCCAGCACGCACAACTGGTCGGGAACCTTGGTCGTAGCAGTGTGGCTGCGGGCGAAGTGGGAGAAGAGAAGCTGGGTGTGGATGGCGATTAGAAAGTTTGATCAGTGGGAGGGAGGAAGGAAGAGATAAAAGTGCCACCCATCCCCAGCTGGTTCAAATGGTTCAAGTGACTCGAAGCACTATGGGACCTAACATTTGTATCGTTTTGGACATAGGTAGTAGTTTAGGGTCCAGTCGGAGACATAGCCATTAGAGACGGAGCCCAAGTTTAAACGGACAAGAGTGGGATGGGAAACATCAGAGGTCATCAGTCCCCTAGACTTAGAACTAATTAAATCTAACTAACGTAAGGACATCACACACATCCATGCCCGAGGCAGGATTCGAACCTGCGACCGTAGCAGCAGTGCGGTTCCAGACTGAAGGTGCAGCCGGTAATGACAACGTTGTCACTTAACGAAATATTGTGCAGGGTGGACACTGACACGTGCCCGTCCACATGCAAACTATTTCGACATTTTCAGCAACCTTCTACACTTTCTCTGGTCTTACAGGTCAATTTTACTTAGTAGATGCAAGTTAACCAGGGAGAGCAAGAGATGAATACACTAAGCAGATTCAGAAGGATGTAGGTTGCAGTAGGTACTGGGAGATGAAGAAACTTGTACAGGATAGGGTAGCATGGAGAGCTGCATCAAACCAGTCTCAGGACTGAAGACAACAACAACAACAACAACCAGCCCTGGTTGTGTACGCTGTAGTCTCCTTGGGGGGCTCTTCATCTGTTCTTTTTTTCTGTTGGCACATTTTTCAATAGCATACATTCAGCCTCTACAATTAATAGACAGTGCATATAGTTTTATAATTCAGATATGTCTTGTAAATAAGGCTCTTATTGCCAGGTGCAAAATCGAATGAACTAACGCAGTATTAGAGACAAGCATCATATCCCTTTTTCATTAAGACTTTCGAATTTCTGAAGTTATAATTTATGACTTGGGGAAAATACCGCGGTGATAATGAGAGAAGGTTTAGGATAGTTCCCTGTCCCACTCTTGCCCGTTTAAACTTGTTCTCGGTCTCTAATGGCTACGGCTCTGACTGCACCCTAAACTGCTACCTTCGTTCAAATCGATACAATTACATAAAATTTTGCCATTCCTAGCTCCATCATAATTTTACATAGTTCTAGGCCATACTTGTGCGACACCTGAAAAAATGTGATTAATGCTGGACTAAAATCGGCCTAATGAGAAGCACCGTCCGATGAAGAACTATCACGTTTTAATAACTCGTCTAAGAGAAGACACAGGTCGACCATCGAGATATCGCTTTCGAACAGAAGGAAAAGCGTTGCTACCATAACTGCGCCTGTGAAAAGTGAAACCATGATTTACTTGTCAACAAAATGGGTGATATCTTAGAGGCCATTAATTAGATCTGAGTTTGTTCTTGAAGTCTGAAGTATACATTACAACTCGGCCTGTGTACTAGTGTTTATCTCGAGACTCAAAATGCATTGACGAGCCAAAGAAGTTGGTGGTACACCTGCGTTATATCGTGTAGGACCCCCGCGATCCGCAACACGACATGGTATGGACTCGACTAATGTCAGAAGTAGTGTTGGAGGGAACTGACACCATGAATCCTGCAGTGCTGTGCATAAATCCGTAACAGTACGAGGGGGGTGCAGATCACTTCTGAAAATCGTGTTGCAAGGCATTCAAGATACGTTGAATAATGTTCATGTTTGGGGAGTCTTGTCGCCAGCGGAAGTGTTTAAACTCACGAGAGTATTCCTGAAGCCATGCTGTAGGAATTCTGGACGTCTGGGCTGTCGCATTCTCCTGCTGGAATGCGCAATGGGCATAAATGGACACAGACGATAAGACAGGATCCTTACGTACGTGTCACCTGTCAGAGTCGTATCTAGACTGTAATGGGTTCCATACCACTCCAACTGCACACGCCCTGCACCATTACAGAGCCTCTACCAGCTTAAACAGTCCACTGCTGACATGCAGGGTCCATATATTCCATAAACGGCGATCGGCTCGATACAATTTGAAACGAGACGCATCCGACCACGCAACATGTTTCCAGTCACCAACAGTCCAATGTCAGTGTTGACGGGCACAGACGAGGCGTAAAGCTTTGTGACGTGCAGTCATCAAGGGTACGCTAGTGGGCCTTCGGCTCCGAATGCACATATAGATGATTTTTCGTTGAAAGGTTCGTACGCTGACACTTGTTGATGTCCCAGCAATGAAATCTGCAGAAATTTTCGGAAAGGTTGCACTTATTTCTAGTTGAACGATTCTTTTCAGTCGTCGTTGGTTCCGTTCTAGCAGGATCGGCTTTTTGGCCGCAGCGATGTCGGAATTTTGATGTTTTACCGGGTACCTGATATTCACGGTACGCTCGTGAAGTGGTCGTACGGAAAAATCCCCACTTCATCGCTACCTCGGAGATGCTGTGTCCGATCACTCGTGCGCCGACTATAATACCACTATCAAACCCACTGCCCTGGACGATGTAACAACTAAGCTAGACAGTTGTTGTCTTGTGTAGGTGTTGCCGACCGCAGCGCCATATTCTGCCTGTTTACATATCTCTGTATTTGAATACGCACGGCCATGCCAGTTTCTTTGGCGCTTCACTGTAATATCGGCTTGTCAATGTAAGAAAGGTACTGTAAGTTTCCTGTTGCCATTAACATGAATCTATATATCAATACTATAATCATAAGTACAAATTTCAGTGCAAATGGCAGGAGACCGGAATTCCATAGAGAAGGCTGCGAAATCACTGTGCGTTGATCCAGAATCAATGAACTGCCGCGAACATAGGTAACCTAAGACTTGTGGGGTAGATCTGACCGTATTTGACGGTAGTTTTGTTACAAATCAGATTGCGACTAATGCTAACTTCTTCGGACTCACTTGGCGAATCCAAAATAGTGGCGGAGAAGGAAACTTGTGTCTGGGACGCGCACTATTTTAAAAAGAATTTTATTTATTTTCAGTGGGCAATATGCGATTTAATAGCCACTTGATTTGAAACTCACACTCTTTAATCTCGTCACACAAAAACACGAAGGAGGTATTTTGTGGCAGTAAAATTCCTTCGGGTTCACGTGTTTCATGGCCTGATTAAGCCTAACGCCGTACATTCGTAATAAAGCCAGAATTATTAGAAGGTTCTAAAATATTGCGAAAGAAAAATACCTACTTACCATTTCTTACGTGCAACACATATTGGCATATTAAACATATGTACGTGAACGATCCATTAAAAGTCCTACAGGAACTCACTGAACCTTAAAAATTTAAAGTAGTGTACCTCGTTCTGAGTTACGGGTTGCCGTGAAGACAGTAGTTAAATAGACAGACTTATCACCTAGTTTTGGTGGCCTTTCTTTCAATTTACGTATTGACAACGAATATATACCCAAACTGTGGAAAACGAATTAAAATTTAAAAACTTAATGATCAGCTACGTGTAAAGGACCTCTTGATCCATTACAGCAATGATTCAGGGAGAGAAGGGGAACTCAACTACGTACCTGCAGGATACCTGTCCATTGTCTAAATTACTATTGGACCTCTCTGTCTAGTAGGTCGAGATTGCATGAGGCACTTCAGCTCCGCCGGTCATCTACGCTCTGTCTCAAGGGTCGCCGAGTCAGCGTGTCCAGGTGACCATTCAGCGCTTCTCTCTATAGGCAGCCGCCTTCATGCATTCAAAGGAGCCTGCAATACTGAGATCTCACAAGAAGTTCCGAAGCAGCAGAAGGGAGCAGCACATTTGCTATTCACTGTCTCGGAATATTGTTAACCCTGTGCTGGCAGTATCTGCTTTCCCGCGCTCCGACATGTTAAACTTCCACACGGCGGTCCTCTATTGAGTTCCAAGTTAACTGTACTGCTTTGTCTTCACTTACCCCTTAACATCTAGAATTATTACACGTTTCTCACATTCCTTGTGTTCTGCAGGTACGTTTATTTGTTCCGTTCTATTGTATCCTGTCAACTATAATTTAAACGAAGGCTGTATTGATTCTTATACAAATTATACACTGTACACTGGCACAGTACTATCTCCCATTACCATAAATAATACTACATGAGATTCTTAAAGTATAGATCAATTGTGGTCAACTACATCACAAGAATCGTACGTATTCCACTAAATATCCCGATTGACTTGTTTTCTTGTTTTTCTTAGTAATTCCCAAGATGCCTCTTTTTAGTGATCGCTGTGTAATCAAATGCTCTGCATGATTTTCGCATTATAGGACTCGCTGCCATAGGGAAAACCTGGTAATCTACACTACTTGTGAACTCATCTTTTGAGGATAGCTCTACCGTGGTTTCAAGTATTCTATTTTGTTTACCGAAAGTACTTCATGCCACGTTTACTCTTCTGTTTATATCTTTGCTGACTATCAGGTCTTTATCTCCTAATGCATTACAAACAAAACCTGTTGAAAGTGACCTGGACGTCAGTTTCAGATAATAAAGCTTTGTGATTCTTCCTGATTCTAAACATGTAAATTATGTTTATTGTAGCTCATCATTTTGGTGTTTAAATAACTGTCTAAAGCAGATGTGGGCGTTAAGGCCTAACTGTCACACTACCATCAAACAAAAACCATGCCTACAATTTTGGCGTCGCTATTTCCATAGAGACTCGTTTGTGCAATACCCTTAAAGTCCATATCGACTGTACTAAGAGCAGGGGTTTATTACAATCGATTTCTCTGCCGGATACATGAGTTTACTTACGTTTCTCGGATGCGTTCTTGTTTGTAAATTTGTTGTTGAGACAGCGTATTTCTAATATTCTTCCAAGTAAAATGTAGTAAACGAATAAGCTTAATTGCAGTCTTAAGTTTTACGGTAATCAACACAAGCGTGTTGTTGGAAACCGGAAAAATGAAGAAACTGTCACGCCGCAGTGAAGTGCTATTGGGACTAAAAGTTCACCAGGCAGATCTTCAAAACGCAAGTTGAAATATCTTACCGAAAATGAACACCATGCTGGTATTGTAAGTAGTGATAATAACGAATGCATTTTAATTAGTAACTGCAAGCTTTCAGAATAGCTTCTCCTTGTTGCTAAATGTATATATCGTAAGAGCGAAAAACCCCGTACGTTTAGTGAGCATGCAGGTATCCTGTAACATGGACAAAATACAGTGGCGTAAATGTTCGCCTTGTTGATGCCATGAGGGGAAGTGGGAAGAGAGGAAAAACAGACCACATATTAACGTCTGCATGATGCCCTAACTGAAGTCAATGAAGCATTTATGCAGAGGGCAGAGAAAGAAACTGTGGATATTTGTGAATCTACTGATATTGTTGCTGCATTGGACAGTTCTTGGCAGAAGAGAGGCCGTACAGCGTCACAGTTAACTCTAGTTACAGGGAAGGTGCTGGACAATGTCTAACAAAACACTATCAAGGTTATGTCAATAAGGTTAATGAACACAAATGTGCGAAATCTAGAAGGCTTCAGAGGTGGTGTGGGACGGACGCAAGAGAGCAGAATCTATTTTTAGTAGGTGAATCGCTACAAGCTGTGTTCAGTACACCTACTTCCTTTTTGATGGTTACTCTAAAGGCTGTTAAAGCATATAGCAAAACTGAAATTTAAAAAAGAGTAGAATGCTTGGGATGTGTGCAGAAGAGAGTGGGGGCAAGACTTAAAACTCTACAAGGACAGAACCGCAAAAAATTTCTCTGATGGCAAAGCAATTGGATGACGATGCAGACTCCCCAAATTAGAAATAGAAAACGTCACATAATATTGTGGTATAGCCTAATGAGAAACAAAGGAAAAATCAGTGACATGAAAAAAGCAATTTCTGCAACTCTGTTTCATGGAACATCCACTGATGAGTATCCACACTATGGCCTGTGCCCAAAAGGAAACACTTCATCTTGCTAGCATAGCGGGTGTGAAGCAAATGGACAAAACATACACATGTACACGCCATCCTAGAAACCGTTATGGCAAAATTAAAGTCAACAGATAAAGATCGTTTAGATTTTAAACTAATGGAAAAATGTTTACATGGCTGAAGACAAAACTCAAATGAAAGCTTCAGTAGTTGTATTTGGGAACAGTTGTCGAAACTTTCTGTTATAACAAACCATGAGCAGATCAGTCATTAAAACAGGGGGACTGCTACAAATGGACAGGCAACGTGTCACTGAAGATAAAAAAGTTGCTGGAAGCATGACAAAGGCGGCCAGAATAACACAGAAGGGAAATCAAAGTACAGGAGATAAATAAGGTACTCATAAGCAACAAGATTATGGAGATAGAATGTTTTGAAATGTTATTATTGAGAAGAAAATGACATGCAAATCTTTAGTGTCAATTTCCCGTAATCAAAGTTTTATCATATGTATGTATCATTATCTCATCCAGTATTAAAGCTATAAAACCAATTTTTTGCAAGAATAATAATAGAGTGGTTGCCTCCACAGTGAACCACATTATTCAACAATATATTAAATATTATAAACTGGAGCATGACATATGATCTTAAAATATTAGAAGAAAAAATTGACTCTTGAAAACTATTTTTTAGATACACAAGACAACATATTGGTAAATATTCCTGGTTTTCTGGTTAACATGTTAATAATTATAAGAATAAAATTTGTTTTGACATTTTATTTTGAGTAACGTGGAAGTTCAGCGTACCTAAAATAAAAATTAGACCTATTTTAGTTTGTAAGATAAAAACCAGTATTCACTCCACTATGTGTTCCATAGTTTTTATTTTATTTTCTCTAAAAGAATCAATATTCACTCCGCTATGTATTTCACAGCTATATTTTTTTTATTTTTTTCGCATATCTGTCACAGAGGGCACCTGTCGTCTGGAGGCAGTCCGGCCTTCGCAGCCGAGCAGTGCCCACGTGCTGTTGCTTCCGCCCGCAGAGCGCGCGTTTGCTGTTACTTTCAGCGGCCGTCAATTGCGTCTACCAGAACCATCGCCAACCGTTTTCGAAATTCGGCACTACGATTCAGCTTCAGACCGAAAGCCTTGAACACGGAACGCTTCCTACGCGGCATTGCTAAGGTCCCTGCTTCCGACATCTAGGGCATTAATGTGTCTATCTTAAGTAGTACAGTGTACGTCAATAACGCGGCGTGTGAAAAAAATACTTCATGAAACAAGCATGGACTACTCTTTTGCCACGTCTACGGAAATTTCGGTGCGGGCAGGCTTAGACATACGCACCATATGAGTTTTCGAACTTTCATTCGAGCTCCCGGCGAAAGACATTATCGAGGCATTCCGCCCGTATGGCACTGTACACTCTTTGACGTAAAACTTGACCGGCGGCCGGCCGCTTCAGAGGCTAAGTCCGCGCCGATCGCGACATGGGACAAAAAAACTGGCCAACTCGCTAATTCTCTAAGTCCGGTTATCTGCCCAATCTGGCAACACTGTAGACTGCGGCACTTTCTGGAGGAAAACTTGTCCCATGATAGAGAAGCTCTAGGCTGATTACGCCTGTGGTCTAGCGGTAGCGTGCGTTGTTTCTGTTCATATTGTCAGTGGATCGAGAGCAGCTGGCATAAAATATTTTTATAGCCTCTTCTGTCTGAATGCTGAAGACGTGAATGTAATGGTAGCGCAGATTCAATCTATTTCGCTTTGTGACACACCGATATCAAAATTTTATCCAGTAACGATTTTGCGGCAGATTTCCTGCAGACTGTCCTCCTCTGGACGCCGTATGCGGCAAAGCTCCGGGATCCATTTGCTGGCTACTGGCAGCGGCCGTGGCGACAGCAGCGGCGCTGCACTCCCCCGTTCTTTATCGAAAGCGCCTGCTACCGCTCATCGCTTTTAATGATTTAAAACGCTTTATTATTAAATGTTGCTCCACAGAAAATTTCTACAATTTCCATTCACGCTCAAAAGCAACGGAGACAGACGCCCTGATTAGTAGGCGGGTATTATATTACATTAATCGGCAAGAACTGAGTATGGCCCGAAATTAATTTTATAGACTGGGACGAAATGAAACCACCTCACTACATTCGATGAATTTATAAATGCTTCATACCTCGTTTCTTTTCCTTTCAAACTCAATTATTTGTGCAACTTTTGGTCAATGTTTGGATGTTTTCGTGAAGCCAGAGTGAGCGTCTGTGGTGTAAAGTGTATTACAGTTCTTGTTTCATTCCTTCTGGTAAGTCTATGCGATAAACTGTGTGAATACCTTGCAATGCATGCTCTGTAGCAGTGCAGGAACACTGCACATTTGGAGTTCATGAAGTATTTATTGTTTATCGGAAGTGATAGTTAAGGTCATCAGATTTAAACCAGAAAAATTTGTCGTTTTCAAGGTTTCAGAGAACGGAAAGGAATTGCTAACGCCGGTGTTAGAAAACGTCTACAGTTAAATGCTATTGCAAAAATTTAGAAGAAGGGAACTATATTAATGAACATGTGCACTTCATAAACAACCTTCTGACATGTTAGACCTATATGACGAACAAAGCTCAAATTTATATCGTTGACAGTCGGTTTGAATCTTTTCAGGGTCTATTTTACAGTGAAGCACCTTGGAATTTGCAAAGCAGAAATCCATGATATTAACTTAATTTACTAAGTCGAAACCGGACGAAGATTGATGTTTAAAGGCATTCTTCAGATTTCGCATAAGAAATTTTTACTAGCAGTTTGCAACTCCATTAATTAAAATGGAAAATAAAAGGTTGTAGTCAGCGGCTTCTACCGTGATTCGAACTGCTATGTTTTATAGTACAAGCACTGCAACGCACAAGGTAACCTCTGAGCTAACGACACACTGGCTGCCAGAGGCGGAATATAGTCACTGCGATGTTGCCTGAGCCTCAAAACGCAACCTTAAACACTCGAACAGAGGAGGTGGAGATTACTGTTTTAACGTCCCGTCGACAACGATGTCATTAGAGACGGAGCACAAGCTCGGATTAGGGAAGGATGGGGAACGAAATCGGCCGTGCCCTTCCTAAGGAACCAACCCGGCATTTGCCTGAAGCGATTTAGGGAAATCATTGAAAACCTAAATCAGGATGGCCGGGCGCGGGATTGCACCGTCGTCCTCCCGAATGCACACACAAACAGGTGTTACTTATGTGAAGAACGCCGTTCTTGGAGTCCAGAAATTAAATATACTTTCTAATTGTGTCATCTTGCAGTGGATTATATCGTACGAGTCTTCGATGTGGAAAACGAATGTCAAGTGAATTTAGCGAGGTAACGCCGACCTACACCCGGAAGTAAATGCACTATCAGAGTGTTGACAAATACTTGCTACGACGCTGCCATTTCTAGGCTCTCTGACGAGGCAGCTCTTCAGCGAAATGCTTGCCGTGATTCTCCGATACGGTTCTTCAGAGTGGAGACGCGCGCGCACGTTTGGTTTTTATGCGGCGTTCTCCCCTGATGGTTTCTGACGTCGCCTTGTGGGCTATGTATACATATGAGACATTTAATTATCATTAATCCAGAATCATACAAGTTTCAGCTTCCGGCGTGGAAGAAGGCTCTTGACGCCGACATTATATCATTTCAACGTAGGGAAAGCAAAACGGATCATTCAATGTTTCTCATTCAACATAAAGCATGTGAGATAATTTTCCGTAACGTTCATAATCATCTAAAAATACAAACGAAGTAAAAATACACCGGAAGCTTATTCGAATTGAATATAACGCTTTGCACCTCGATGTCGAATTTGTCCACTTGCAATCTTTTGCAGCATACACATAGAATGTCATGATTACCACGAGAATGAAGAAATATGTTGGTAAGGATGGAAGCAAGAAGAGACGCAGTCAACAAATATTCTATTCCTCATGGCATTCATTTCATTTGACATGTAAGAAGAGGTAAAGCGGGAATTTACTTTCGTTAACACGAAAGATATGCCGCACATATTGATAACGAGGAAGTCTGCGTCTTCATACGTTTCCTCCTTGAAATCTGTATGCTCTATTATATACTAAGTAGCCCGATCATTGTTTCAGTAATGTTACCCTCTTGTTTGACCCCGTAACGATGAACAGATTCCAAATGCATGTCTCCCTTCCTGGGTTGTTTTTTGTGTTTTATTGCTTGGAATTCCTGAAGCAGACCACTGTGCCTTCCCCCCTCGTGGGTTAGGTCTCAAAACTAAACCGCTTTGTATCCAATGGCATAATTTATTCAGACAGCATCAGCATAAGACTATCAAAGAAAGCCTTCCATTTACAGTTGCAGCACTCTAACCAGCACTGACCAAAGTGTAATCCACGGTCATGGTCCTAAATTACCAGCTGTCTGCTACTGTGGCAAAGTCCGTACTACACTTTCGATTCCGCAGGACCATTTTATCTGGTAACACTGTGTAGTTGCACAGTTGTGCTACCAGGTCTGTCCTCACACTGTCAATTTTATGTATCTCACTTCTCCTGTAACGTAGATCACGAGGAGCCGAAGTAAATGAGTGTATTCTGCATGACGTAACATTCAGTATTCCCTTCTTTCATAGCCACTCTTCATGTGCATCGATACCAAATAGGAATGCGAAAACTCTTGCGAGTGAGAGAATGACAATAACAATCGTAACAAGAACAAGCAAATAATGAATGATGTTTATTCCAACGCAGAACGAGAATGGCTTTAAATATAAAAATCTGTATCTATATCCATATCTATTGATCTTTGAGTTGGCACAATGCAAATATATTCTTAGCATTTAGTTACTGAATTTAGTTCTGGATGTTTGCAGAGAAAAGGAAAAGTCGGTACTTCTCGCTAGTGTAATATAATGTGAACCAGCAACTACCCTTTCCTTAGAACACGACTCAAGCAGGTCCTCAAGTAGGTAGCAAGGCACTGCTGCATTCTGTTCCCTGACATTGCTCTGATGACGGTTAATGCAGATAGTTCCGATTATGAAATACAAAACGTATTGCAGGTTAGTTCCTAGGATAGTAACATTAAATTTGCGTTGTAGACGGCACATGAACGTGTCGCCTATCCATATTACTCATCAATATAAAAAGACAATATTTTGGGAATTTAGCAGGATTACTCAAAATGAATTCTGAAATTGGGTGACTGACTGCACAGGTGCTAAACGTCGTCAAGAGTATACGATGTCCTAATCGCATTAGGAATATGAAGATCGTCTTCGACAGCTCGCAACTTTCATATTGCTATCTCCACCCTACTCCAGACAGCCCTCGGTGGAGTTGCACTACGTTGCCGATGTTATGGAAGGCCTTCAAACCGACAACGGACCACATATTGAAAAATACAAGCGAATTCTCTTGCAGCGTAAGCTTATTGTAACTAATCTAAAAATTATTGGAGAGGAACATTGTCCTATTCAAAAAAAGTAAAATGTTACACACTGTTGACGTCAAACGGACATTATCTATGTCCTGTCTAGTGTCCTACTCATCTATAATATCAAGTGTACTATGAAAATGATTATATATAATGGATGATAGGATAATGCATTGATACCAGATGGTGGGGGCCGGCCGGTGTGGCCGTGCGGTTCTAGGCGCTTCAGTCTGGAACCGCGTGACCGCTACGGTCGCAGGTTCAAATCCTGCCTCGGGCATGGATGTGAGTGATGTCCTTAGGTTAGTTAGCTTTAAGTAGTTCTAAGTTCTAGGGGACTGATGACCTTAGAAGTTAAGTCCCATAGTGCTCAGAGCCATTTGAACCATTTGAACTATTTAACACAAAATGACATTAAAAATTAAAGTTATTCACGAGCAGCTAGTTGAGAATATGTATGAACATTAAATGACACGACGAACTGAAATAATATGTCGAAGAGTTCAGCGCTCACTGGGAATAGAGCCCCACACATATCGTTGTTGACTACACACAAAGAGACGTCAGCTACCGAATTTTTCTCCACCAGCTGCTCAGAATAGCATCTTGAACTTACAGTCACCTCGCAAATAGTTCTGTGTCTCACTGGGAGTTAAAAACGTCAGATATCGTTAGTGTTGACAACGAATGAAAATACATTAAAAATCAAAATTATTATCCACCAGCAGGTAGGTGTTCTCCTGATAGAGCTTGATAATACATAATTAAATCTTTAGTGCCGGGCCAGGATTCGATCCCATTCACGCGTAATATGTGAAGGTGTTGAGGAATCTGCAGTTTTGAACAAACAACAAATTGTAGCCGAGCTGTATTGCCACGAAGGGATCAAATTCCGCGTTAAGGGCGGTCTGAGTTGCATTCCCAGTTTAGAACCAATTTTATCGACATACAGAAGCTCAAATAAAAGATGGAATAAGTGTCCTGTGACCATACATAGCGTTTGTGTCGTCACTTGAAATAAATAACTAGGATAAGAAAGGTTACTGGTGATAGAGTTTCTACACGTCGCCACTCCAGACTTTATTGTGGTTCAACCTACCGTCTACGTGGTAAAGAAGGAATATCATCTTTAATGTGAATTTTCAGACCACGCAGCCATTATATCTCCTTCACTTGGTGTAGCCAGGAGAGAATGGAATCTGTCTCTCCCTATCTAAAATCATTGACGGAAGTGGGAATCGAACCCAGACCATAGGTATAACAACCTACCATCCGTCCAACAGACCACGAAATCCTCTTCTCTGCGAGTCATTTTTCTATCGAAACTCAGTTGCGCCACACTGGATGAGAATTCTGACACACAGGCTCCCTGTAGTAATTTGCAGCATGTTCAGTAAATTCATTTACTTGGTTGACCGAATCACCATGAACTAGCTGCCTCGGCTACCCAGTGCATACATTCGACTATTTTGTAATCACAGAAATAAAATCACGTAACTGCAACCTACACACAACTGCCAACAGTGTAGGATGCGGAAGTTTAAATAGGAAGTGTTCCTTTCCACTTGAGCTATTCCATTGCGCTATCTGTTACTAGAAAACGTCGTTCAGTCCAAAAGAAAAGCTGTAACTGTTTGTCTCTCAGAAGTCAAGACCTGGCCATATGCATAATCTCACAGTGCTGTGGAATCCAAAAGTTCTGGAGGAATAGTTGCCGAGCTCTGGAGCTTATGTAGCTACGTGTCAGCTTGTAGCATAGATAAGATGTCGCGTGTTAGAATACATTCAGTGCTACATTTTTTAAAACGCAATTCTGCTCTCTGCTGAAGGTATCAATCTAATGGAACTTTGAACGTAATTCCCTTCACTTCTCAACCCAAAGTAGTCGCATGTGGAAAAAGGGCTAACTACTGTGACATTTTGTTCTATTCAGGTTTAATAGACAGCAGGCAGCAGATGCATCTCGAAGATGTGCAGGGAGAGCGCATCGTGCCATAATATGTCAGAAAAGTATTTTCTACATTAGCCGTCGTGTGGTAGTGATATTTTATTCTTCTTCAAACTTTGTTTGACAGCTTTAACTCAGAACAAGTTTTCTACATGCATGTAATCAATAAACTGCATGTGCATTGTCATACTGTCATAGGTAACATCAGAGAATTCGCATATATCGTTGATGATTAATTTCTCTCTCATGTTTACTATTGTTTTAACAACACTAAAGGAAACCTTACGAAAATTGTGCACTGTATTATAAGAAATGAAATAAAACTAACCATGATAACCTTATGACGAAAGTATCTGTACACAAGCATGCCTCTATCGACACGAATTAGTAAAATACTACTCACTTAGATTTTGATTGGGTCTGTGTTTAATTGGTATGCTGTGTCATACTCAAGAGGTATGCAAATGTGGCAATTCATAAATATAGTTACGTATTCCTAGAAACCCAAAATTCGCTTGGCAGCAGCGGAAAGAGGCCTTACCTGTTGTGCAGCATTGTAAGCTTTTCAACATTGCACTATGAGCTGAAAGCATTTTCTTGCGATTTCCTTATTGATGTTTGATCTGACTGCTTGTAGCTCTTTCACAGAAGGGATAAAAACGTTACAGTCAGTGAGACTGGAACTGCGAACCATAACAGACGCTTTTTCACAGGTCAGCACATTACCACAGAGCTGGCAAGGAGGTATGGGTCTGAGCTTCCTATTACGAGGGCAATAGGAACTCGAACTCGTAAACCGCTATTTGAAGGTCGAGATTAGTTGCGGTTTCCACCTGCAACGACTTTCCTGGGCTGAAAACCGTAAATTTTCAATCTTTTGTTACCCTTCAAGCGATAATAACTCAGATTATTCAATGGAAATGACAGGTAAAATCAAGTGAACTTTGAGGCTTAATTCCGTGCACACCAGGAAGTAGCTCGTCGATCACAGAGTTGCCAAACATACGTTGCCTTGTTGCCAAATCTCAGTTACAGTACCAGCAGGAAGAAGACGAACCGATGTGATCCTACAGCGGTCTGGGAAGTGACCATAGCTGGTGTCTCCAAGTCGCGGCTGCTACGGCCTGGAATACGTAATGCGTCTGATTCGCTTTCTGTAACTAGGTTTAGGGACTGGAGCGTAGTTACTAATAATACTCAGAACTGACTGCAAACTGAGCATCATAAATCAGTAACTCTCATTGTTGTTTTTATATTTCTTTCGTAAGTGTACTCAAAACTAAGAAAGTCATTCACAGGCGTTTTCGTGCCTCGCCGATAGTCGAGCACAACATACAAATAAAAATAAAAAAGAGTGCGTGTCTGTGTGTTTGTGTGTGTGTGTGTGTGTGTGTGAGAGAGAGAGAGAGAGAGAGAGAGAGAGAGAGAGAGATAAATAAAAAGCAATGAGAGTGTAAAAAATTGTTGTAAAGAAATTGAATCATGGTATATTGATGATTAGCCATGAAGAGTCATGAATTACCGAAATTTTGGCACATACCAGTAACCAAATCTAAACTTGAAAATAAAAGACGACAATTTTTGTAATAAACCGTGACTCCTATCAAGACCCTTTCGTCCCTGTTATCTAACCACGAAAGATGTCTGATATACCTCCATTCTGAAGTAACAAAGTGTGCATGCTTTTAAAGATGAAGTGCATGATGTGAAGTTCTGTGACGGAGATACGAACCCAACACGTAATCCGATTGTTAACTAAGAAAAATCAAATGTTACGTATCGGTTTTTCTTACGAGCCGCTAGGTGTCTGAATCTAAAATAAGGATACAAACTTTTGTGCCTAAGCGACAATCGAACTGCACACCTACCGTGCATCCACGAATATAGCTTAAGTATCAGTTGCTTACTCATGAACAGTAAGATGTGCGCGTGTTTGACCAGAAATAACGACACCTGTTGCGATTGCTGGAAACACATGAACAGACATTGAACTTGCGCGTTAATTTTCAGTAGCAGGTGGGTGTGGACTTGATAAAGCTAGAAATGAAATTATGAATATTTTTGTACTGGATCAGGTTTCAGACCAACATACTTACCTTTGGAGGAGACCTAGAGAAGATTGCAGTCTTGGGAAAAGGAACGAAATGACTGAACTATACTGTTCCGAGAGATTCAGATCCTCGAAAGAGGAGATACGAATTCGAATCACAGTCCAGCACCAAATTTTTAAACGTCTCTAGTTCAATCAAGTACAAGTGAAATAAGAGCCCTGTCCCTTTAAATGGCTATCGGTTCATCAAATAAAATAAAATTTTCTAATGTAAGTAAGCTTACTGGCGACTGTATTTCTGTTTACCATGACTTCCGCTGTGTCATTTCCCAACGTAAACCGGCTCTGCCCAGTTGGTAATGAAGGAACATGATGTTTAATGCGGATTCTGGATTATAACGTCTTTCTCTTGAGGTTACCACAGGTAAAATAAATCTGTTT
The DNA here is from genome assembly GCF_023864345.2 of Schistocerca serialis cubense. Lineage (NCBI taxonomy): Eukaryota > Metazoa > Arthropoda > Insecta > Orthoptera > Acrididae > Schistocerca > Schistocerca serialis. Next base: position 303,409,567 of record NC_064638.1, read on the forward strand.
GTGCCTCTTAAAAGTAAATGCCTGAACCCACGCATTGCACCTGTGATAGCTCGTTCCACCATACCATTGTGGCCACATTACCCAGCCCCAAGAGTGTGCTGTAACGGATGATGTGCTTAGCTTACAAAATTAGTCACGGTGGAAAAAATGCGAGTCTATTAAATGGTCAAGTAGAAGCAAGCTTCTGACGCAGAGATTATGCTATTCTCATGTCAGCAGGATGTAAAGACTCTTCTAGGCATCATAGGCTGGATGTGAAGCCATTTTGATTTTTCACAAATTCAGCAAATTTCTTAGTTCGAGAAAATCCACTGTGAAGTGTGAAGTTGCCGGATAATTCGATTATTACTGTTATTATTACTATCATTTTATTCATACCGCTGCTGGAACACGACCGTAGTCTTCAGGTAAAATGCGAGACCAGCTAATATGACGTCTGGCGACCGAAAGCACATATCGACAAAATTTTTATCTCCCCTTTCCTCTCGGTGCTGAAGTTATGAGTGTAATTCAAGCGAATCTACAATATCATATTAGCTGGTCTCGCGTTTTACCTCAAGACTACGGTCGTAGTCAAGAGTAATGTACTAAGACTGGAGTCAAGACTTCCTCTGGGAAGTGCCGCAGTCTACATGTTGATAGATCGAGCATATTGCCAGACATAGAATTCTGAGAGGAGCACGATTGTATTGTCCACCTTACGTGAACGACTCGGCGGTCAATTTTTTGGTCTGAGACTGTATCTACAACACATATTGCACGCTGAAGACCCAGAAGAATTAAAAAAAAAAGTAGTTTGTGAGAGCAACGTTAACCATAGCGTTCGAAGTATTCATAGTATTGTATACGTGTGTGTAAACGCCTTCCAATGACCACTCAAGAAAGACAAGGATACACAGTCTAGCTCCAATATTATAAATACGCCTCAGTTTGTGGATGAACTCAGAGTTAGGTTGATAATAATTGTGAAAATTCAGCAGCACTGTACCCATTGGTGTTAAACTCGTTTTCAACCAATGATTCCCACAGCTACCTCTTAGACAAATACTTAAGCAGTGTTATCAGACGAAAAGATCAACCTGACACAAACTGTGGGAAGTTTGTTTTACAACCTTCGTACCTGAATATTAAGCTTTTTCCTATTTGAGATATCTGTGAACGTTGCTGCTTAAGACGTTTTAAGCAGAAACTAAATTCCCTCAGCTTCGACAATGTTTAAAGAAATCGTCTTATTGGCACTAAATCGTGGTTTGTGAATTGTTTACCGGCCGTACTCTGCCGTATTTTGCCGGTTGGAAGGCAAAAGCTTACTGACAAATTTCACACAGAAATTACTGTTACAGTGTACTTATGGAGCCAAATGAGTGAATTGCGTATTTTCCGGTGAGAAAGAGCACTGGCAAACAGTCTTCGCTACATTAGGTTATTTAAACTGGTGTCACTCTGAGCTAGAATTTATGGGCAGCGACTAAGTGTAAGGTCAACGTTTCGGATGCGAGTTTTGCGACTGTGAAATACTTTCCTACATTATAGAAGCGAATATTAAATTTGAACTAATATTGCGAAAATTTTGTACTTGGACAGCTTAGAATGAAAATACTTCTGTTTATTTCAAAGGGAAACAATAGATTTTCTAAAACACTGTCTGTCATCCACAACTTGAAACAGGTCATGTCGACCAAATCATGTGGAGGAACTAACATCAACGTATATCGGAAGGCAGTAAGATCTCTTGCCTTTTGGTTTGTCAGTACTCGATAGCCATTTCTAGGCGAAAGTAAATGAAGAAAGGCAGTGCGTTTTTGTTACCAAGTAACGTCTTCGTCAATTACTTTAGTTTTAAAGTAATCTACGAGTAATTTCTGGTGTTTGATATTAACATGAAAAGGATTCCGTAGACAGGGAAAGAACCTGTTCTTGGGAAACTACATCTATAGTGACCAAAAGGCATTAAATGATGTTCAAGCACTTGTGTTACAGCAGCGGTATGAATAAAATGATATTAATAATAACAGTAATAATCGAATTATCCGGCAACTTCACACTTCACAGTGGATTTTCTCGAACTAAGAAATTTGCTGAATTTGTGAAAAATCAAAATGGCTTCACATCCAGCCTATGATGCCTAGAAGAGTCTTTACACCCTGCTGACATGAGAATAGCATAATCTCTGCGTCAGAAGCTTGCTTCTACGTGACCATTTAATAGACTCGCATTTTTTCCACCGTGACTAATTTTGTAAGCTAAGCACATCATCCGTTACAGCACACTCTTGGGGCTGGGTAATGTGGCCACAATGGTATGGTGGAACGAGCTATCACAGGTGCAATGCGTGGGTTCAGGCATTTACTTTTAAGAGGCACAAACAGATTTATTTTACCTGTGGTAAACTCAAGAGAAAGACATTATAATCCAGAATCCGCATTAAACATCATGTTCCTTCATTACCAACTGGGCAGAGCCGGTTTACGTTGGGAAATGACACAGCGGAAGTCATGGTAAACAGAAATACAGTCGCCAGTAAGCTTACTTACATTAGAAAATTTTATTTGATTTGATGAACCGATAGCCATTTAAAGGGACAGGGCTCTTATTTCACTTGTACTTGATTGAACTAGAGACGTTTAAAAATTTGGTGCTGGACTGTGATTCGAATTCGTATCTCCTCTTTCGAGGATCTGAATCTCTCGGAACAGTATAGTTCAGTCATTTCGTTCCTTTTCCCAAGACTGCAATCTTCTCTAGGTCTCCTCCAAAGGTAAGTATGTTGGTCTGAAACCTGATCCAGTACAAAAATATTCATAATTTCATTTCTAGCTTTATCAAGTGCACACCCACCTGCTAGTGAAAATTATCGCGCAATTTCAATGTCTGTTCATGTGTTTCCAACAATCGCAACAGGTGTCGTTATTTCTGGTCAAACACGCGCACATCTTACTGTTCATGAGTAAGCAACTGATACTTAAGCTATATTCGTGGATGCACGGTAGGTGTGCAGTTCGATTGTCGCTTAGGCACAAAAGTTTGTATCCTTATTTTAGATTCAGACACCTAGCGGCTCGTAAGAAAAACCGATACGTAACATTTGATTTTTCTTAGTTAACAATCGGATTACGTGTTGGGTTCGTATCTCCGTCACAGAACTTCACATCATGCACTTCATCTTTAAATGCATTCACACTTTGTTACTTCAGAATGGAGGTATACCAGACATCTTTCGTGGTTAGATAACAGGGACGAAAGGGTCTTGATAGGAGTCACGGTTTATTACAAAAATTGTCGTCTTTTATTTTCAAGTTTAGATTTGGTTACTGGTATGTGCCAAAATTTCGGTAATTCATGACTCTTCATGGCTAATCATCAATATACCATGATTCAATTTCTTTACAACAATTTTTTACACTCTCATTGCTTTTTATTTATCTCTCTCTCTCTCTCTCTCTCTCTCTCTCTCTCTCTCTCTCTCTCACACACACACACACACAAACACACAGACACGCACTCTTTTTTATTTTTATTTGTATGTTGTGCTCGACTATCGGCGAGGCACGAAAACGCCTGTGAATGACTTTCTTAGTTTTGAGTACACTTACGAAAGAAATATAAAAACAACAATGAGAGTTACTGATTTATGATGCTCAGTTTGCAGTCAGTTCTGAGTATTATTAGTAACTACGCTCCAGTCCCTAAACCTAGTTACAGAAAGCGAATCAGACGCATTACGTATTCCAGGCCGTAGCAGCCGCGACTTGGAGACACCAGCTATGGTCACTTCCCAGACCGCTGTAGGATCACATCGGTTCGTCTTCTTCCTGCTGGTACTGTAACTGAGATTTGGCAACAAGGCAACGTATGTTTGGCAACTCTGTGATCGAAGAGCTACTTCCTGGTGTGCGCGGAATTAAGCCTCTAAGTTCACTTGATTTTACCTGTCATTTCCATTGAATAATCTGAGTTATTATCGCTTGAAGGGTAACAAAAGACTGAAAATTTACGGTTTTCAGCCCAGGAAAATCGTTGCAGGTGGAAACCGCAACTAATCTCGACCTTCAAATAGCGGTTTACGTGTTCGAGTTCCTATTGCCTTCGTAATAGGAAACTCAGACCCATACCTCCTTGCCAGCTCTGTGGTAACGTGCTGACCTGTGAAAAAGCGTCTGTTACGGTTCGCAGTTCCAGTCTCACTGACTGTAACGCTTTTATCCCTTCTGTGAAAGAGCTACAAGCAGTCAGATCAAACATCAATAAGGAAATCGCAAGAAAATGCTTTCAGCTCATAGTGCAATGTTGAAAAACTTACAATGCTGCACAACAGGTAAGGCCCCTTTCCGCTGCTGCCAAGCGAATTTTGGGTTTCTAGGAATACGTAACTATATTTATGAATTGCCACATTTGGATACCTCTTGAGTATGACACAGCATACCAATTAAACACAGACCCAATCAAAATCTAAGTCAGTAGTATTTTACTAATTCGTGTCGATAGCTGCATGCTTGTGTACAGATACTTTCGTCATAAGGTTATCATGGTTAGTTTTATTTCATTTCTTATAATACAGTGCACAATGTTCGTAAGGTTTCCTTTAGTGTTGTTAAAACAACAGCAAACATGAGAGAGAAATTAATCATCAACGATATATGCGAATTCTCTGATGTTACCTATGACAGTCTGACAATGCACATGCAGTTTATTGATTACATGCATGTAGAAAACTTGTTCTGAGTTAAAGCTGTCAAACAAAATTTGAAGAAGAATAAAATATCACTACCACACGACGGCTAATGTAGAAAATACTTTTCTGACATATTATGGCACGATGCGCTCTCCCTGCACATCTTCGAGATGCATCTGCTGCCTGCTGTCTATTAAACCTGAATAGAACAAAATGTCACAGTAGTTAGCCCTTTTTCCACATGCGACTACTTTGGGTTGAGAAGTGAAGGGAATTACGTTCAAAGTTCCATTAGATTGATACCTTCAGCAGAGAGCAGAATTGCGTTTTAAAAAATGTAGCACTGAATGTATTCTAACACGCGACATCTTATCTATGCTACAAGCTGACACGTAGCTACATAAGCTCCAGAGCTCGGCAACTATTCCTCCAGAACTTTTGGATTCCACAGCACTGTGAGATTATGCATATGGCCAGGTCTTGACTTCTGAGAGACAAACAGTTACAGCTTTTCTTTTGGACTGAACGACGTTTTCTAGTAACAGATAGCGCAATGGAATAGCTCAAGTGGAAAGGAACACTTCCTATTTAAACTTCCGCATCCTACACTGTTGGCAGTTGTGTGTAGGTTGCAGTTACGTGATTTTATTTCTGTGATTACAAAATAGTCGAATGTATGCACTGGGTAGCCGAGGCAGCTAGTTCATGGTGATTCGGTCAACCAAGTAAATGAATTTACTGAACATGCTGCAAATTACTACAGGGAGCCTGTGTGTCAGAATTCTCATCCAGTGTGGCGCAACTGAGTTTCGATAGAAAAATGACTCGCAGAGAAGAGGATTTCGTGGTCTGTTGGACGGATGGTAGGTTGTTATACCTATGGTCTGGGTTCGATTCCCACTTCCGTCAATGATTTTAGATAGGGAGAGACAGATTCCATTCTCTCCTGGCTACACCAAGTGAAGGAGATATAATGGCTGCGTGGTCTGAAAATTCACATTAAAGATGATATTCCTTCTTTACCACGTAGACGGTAGGTTGAACCACAATAAAGTCTGGAGTGGCGACGTGTAGAAACTCTATCACCAGTAACCTTTCTTATCCTAGTTATTTATTTCAAGTGACGACACAAACGCTATGTATGGTCACAGGACACTTATTCCATCTTTTATTTGAGCTTCTGTATGTCGATAAAATTGGTTCTAAACTGGGAATGCAACTCAGACCGCCCTTAACGCGGAATTTGATCCCTTCGTGGCAATACAGCTCGGCTACAATTTGTTGTTTGTTCAAAACTGCAGATTCCTCAACACCTTCACATATTACGCGTGAATGGGATCGAATCCTGGCCCGGCACTAAAGATTTAATTATGTATTATCAAGCTCTATCAGGAGAACACCTACCTGCTGGTGGATAATAATTTTGATTTTTAATGTATTTTCATTCGTTGTCAACACTAACGATATCTGACGTTTTTAACTCCCAGTGAGACACAGAACTATTTGCGAGGTGACTGTAAGTTCAAGATGCTATTCTGAGCAGCTGGTGGAGAAAAATTCGGTAGCTGACGTCTCTTTGTGTGTAGTCAACAACGATATGTGTGGGGCTCTATTCCCAGTGAGCGCTGAACTCTTCGACATATTATTTCAGTTCGTCGTGTCATTTAATGTTCATACATATTCTCAACTAGCTGCTCGTGAATAACTTTAATTTTTAATGTCATTTTGTGTTAAATAGTTCAAATGGTTCAAATGGCTCTGAGCACTATGGGACTTAACTTCTAAGGTCATCAGTCCCCTAGAACTTAGAACTACTTAAAGCTAACTAACCTAAGGACATCACTCACATCCATGCCCGAGGCAGGATTCGAACCTGCGACCGTAGCGGTCACGCGGTTCCAGACTGAAGCGCCTAGAACCGCACGGCCACACCGGCCGGCCCCCACCATCTGGTATCAATGCATTATCCTATCATCCATTATATATAATCATTTTCATAGTACACTTGATATTATAGATGAGTAGGACACTAGACAGGACATAGATAATGTCCGTTTGACGTCAACAGTGTGTAACATTTTACTTTTTTTGAATAGGACAATGTTCCTCTCCAATAATTTTTAGATTAGTTACAATAAGCTTACGCTGCAAGAGAATTCGCTTGTATTTTTCAATATGTGGTCCGTTGTCGGTTTGAAGGCCTTCCATAACATCGGCAACGTAGTGCAACTCCACCGAGGGCTGTCTGGAGTAGGGTGGAGATAGCAATATGAAAGTTGCGAGCTGTCGAAGACGATCTTCATATTCCTAATGCGATTAGGACATCGTATACTCTTGACGACGTTTAGCACCTGTGCAGTCAGTCACCCAATTTCAGAATTCATTTTGAGTAATCCTGCTAAATTCCCAAAATATTGTCTTTTTATATTGATGAGTAATATGGATAGGCGACACGTTCATGTGCCGTCTACAACGCAAATTTAATGTTACTATCCTAGGAACTAACCTGCAATACGTTTTGTATTTCATAATCGGAACTATCTGCATTAACCGTCATCAGAGCAATGTCAGGGAACAGAATGCAGCAGTGCCTTGCTACCTACTTGAGGACCTGCTTGAGTCGTGTTCTAAGGAAAGGGTAGTTGCTGGTTCACATTATATTACACTAGCGAGAAGTACCGACTTTTCCTTTTCTCTGCAAACATCCAGAACTAAATTCAGTAACTAAATGCTAAGAATATATTTGCATTGTGCCAACTCAAAGATCAATAGATATGGATATAGATACAGATTTTTATATTTAAAGCCATTCTCGTTCTGCGTTGGAATAAACATCATTCATTATTTGCTTGTTCTTGTTACGATTGTTATTGTCATTCTCTCACTCGCAAGAGTTTTCGCATTCCTATTTGGTATCGATGCACATGAAGAGTGGCTATGAAAGAAGGGAATACTGAATGTTACGTCATGCAGAATACACTCATTTACTTCGGCTCCTCGTGATCTACGTTACAGGAGAAGTGAGATACATAAAATTGACAGTGTGAGGACAGACCTGGTAGCACAACTGTGCAACTACACAGTGTTACCAGATAAAATGGTCCTGCGGAATCGAAAGTGTAGTACGGACTTTGCCACAGTAGCAGACAGCTGGTAATTTAGGACCATGACCGTGGATTACACTTTGGTCAGTGCTGGTTAGAGTGCTGCAACTGTAAATGGAAGGCTTTCTTTGATAGTCTTATGCTGATGCTGTCTGAATAAATTATGCCATTGGATACAAAGCGGTTTAGTTTTGAGACCTAACCCACGAGGGGGGAAGGCACAGTGGTCTGCTTCAGGAATTCCAAGCAATAAAACACAAAAAACAACCCAGGAAGGGAGACATGCATTTGGAATCTGTTCATCGTTACGGGGTCAAACAAGAGGGTAACATTACTGAAACAATGATCGGGCTACTTAGTATATAATAGAGCATACAGATTTCAAGGAGGAAACGTATGAAGACGCAGACTTCCTCGTTATCAATATGTGCGGCATATCTTTCGTGTTAACGAAAGTAAATTCCCGCTTTACCTCTTCTTACATGTCAAATGAAATGAATGCCATGAGGAATAGAATATTTGTTGACTGCGTCTCTTCTTGCTTCCATCCTTACCAACATATTTCTTCATTCTCGTGGTAATCATGACATTCTATGTGTATGCTGCAAAAGATTGCAAGTGGACAAATTCGACATCGAGGTGCAAAGCGTTATATTCAATTCGAATAAGCTTCCGGTGTATTTTTACTTCGTTTGTATTTTTAGATGATTATGAACGTTACGGAAAATTATCTCACATGCTTTATGTTGAATGAGAAACATTGAATGATCCGTTTTGCTTTCCCTATGTTGAAATGATATAATGTCGGCATCAACAGCCTTCTTCCACGCCGGAAGCTGAAACTTGTATGATTCTGGATTAATGGTAATTGAATGTCTCATATGTATACATAGCCCACAAGGCGACGTCAGAAACCATCAGGAGAGAACGCCGCATAAAAACCAAACGTGCGCGCGCGTCTCCACTCTGAAGAACCGTATCGGAGAATCACGGCAAGCATTTCGCTGAAGAGCTGCCTCGTCAGAGAGCCTAGAAATGGCAGCGTCGTAGCAAGTATTTGTCAACACTCTGATAGTGCATTTACTTCCGGGTGTAGGTCGGCGTTACCTCGCTAAATTCACTTGACATTCGTTTTCCACATCGAAGACTCGTACGATATAATCCACTGCAAGATGACACAATTAGAAAGTATATTTAATTTCTGGACTTCAAGAACGGCGTTCTTCACATAAGTAACAACTGTTTGTGTGTGCATTCGGGAGGACGACGGTGCAATCCCGCGCCCGGCCATCCTGATTTAGGTTTTCAATGATTTCCCTAAATCGCTTCAGGCAAATGCCGGGATGGTTCCTTAGGAAGGGCACGGCCGATTTCGTTCCCCATCCTTCCCTAATCCGAGCTTGTGCTCCGTCTCTAATGACATCGTTGTCGACGGGACGTTAAAACAGTAATCTCCACCTCCTCTGTTCGAGTGTTTAAGGTTGCGTTTTGAGGCTCAGGCAACATCGCAGTGACTATATTCCGCCTCTGGCAGCCAGTGTGTCGTTAGCTCAGCGGTTCCCTTGTGCGTTGCAGTGTTTGTACTATAAGACATAGCAGTTCGAATCACGGTAGAAGCCGCTGACTACAACCTTTTATTTTCCATTTTAATTAATGGAGTTGCAAACTGCTAGTAAAAATTTCTGAAGAATGCCTTTAAACATCAATCTTCGTCCGGTTTCGACTTAGTAAATTAATAAAATTCTTCAGGGTATCAGACCGCATCGTCATAATTTTAAAATGTGCCAACGTTTCGGCCAGCGTTGCAGCTAGCCTTCATCAGGGCCTTACGTTAACTGCAGTTAACGTAAGGCCCTGATGAAGGCTAGCTGCAACGCTGGCCGAAACGTTGGCACATTTTAAAATTATGACGATGCGGTCTGATACCCTGAAGAATTTTATTGAAGAAGACAACGGCCGCGGAAGCCTACGCTTACATTAGTAAATTAAGTTAATATCATGGATTTCTGCTTTGCAAATTCCAAGGTGCTTCACTGTAAAATAGACCCTGAAAAGATTCAAACCGACTGTCAACGATATAAATTTGAGCTTTGTTCGTCATATAGGTCTAACATATCAGAAGGTTGTTTATGAAGTGCACATGTTCATTAATATAGTTCCCTTCTTCTAAATTTTTGCAATAGCATTTAACTGTAGACGTTTTCTAACACCGGCGTTAGCAATTCCTTTCCGTTCTCTGAAACCTTAAAAACGACAAATTTTTCTGGTTTAAATCTGATGACCTTAACTATCACTTCCGATAAACAATAAATACTTCATGAACTCCAAATGTGCAGTGTTCCTGCACTGCTACAGAGCATGCATTGCAAGGTATTCACACAGTTTATCGCATAGACTTACCAGAAGGAATGAAACAAGAACTGTAATACACTTTACACCACAGACGCTCACTCTGGCTTGACGAAAACATCCAAACATTGACCAAAAGTTGCACAAATAATTGAGTTTGAAAGGAAAAGAAACGAGGTATGAAGCATTTATAAATTCATCGAATGTAGTGTGGTGGTTTCATTTCGTCCCAGTCTATAAAATTAATTTCGGACCATACTCAGCTCTTGCCGATTAATGTAATATAATACCCGCCTACTAATCAGGGCGTCTGTCTCCGTTGCTTTTGAGCGTGAATGGAAATTGTAGAAATTTTCTGTGGAGCAACATTTAATAATAAAGCGTTTTAAATCATTAAAAGCGATGAGCGGTAGCAGGCGCTTTCGATAAAGAACGGGGGAGTGCAGCGCCGCTGCTGTCGCCACGGCCGCTGCCAGTAGCCAGCAAATGGATCCCGGAGCTTTGCCGCATACGGCGTCCAGAGGAGGACAGTCTGCAGGAAATCTGCCGCAAAATCGTTACTGGATAAAATTTTGATATCGGTGTGTCACAAAGCGAAATAGATTGAATCTGCGCTACCATTACATTCACGTCTTCAGCATTCAGACAGAAGAGGCTATAAAAATATTTTATGCCAGCTGCTCTCGATCCACTGACATTATGAACAGAAACAACGCACGCTACCGCTAGACCACAGGCGTAATCAGCCTAGAGTTTCTCTATCATGGGACAAGTTTTCCTCCAGGAAGTGCCGCAGTCTACAGTGTTGCCAGATTGTGCAGATAACCGGACTTAGAGAATTAGCGAGTTGGCCAGTTTTTTTGTCCCATGTCGCGATCGGCGCGGACTTAGCCTCTGAAGCGGCCGGCCGCCGGTCAAGTTTTATGTCAAAGAGTGTACATGGCCACAGTGCTGAGAGCTGTGTGCAGTTCCAAACGCAACCCGTTCTTAACGACAGATCACCATCGATCTTCATTGCCATATGCCATCTTATCTGCAAATCAGCTTGTGCCGCGCGGTAGTCATATACAACGGCCAACCCAAGACCTGTTCTGGATGCGTCAAAGAAGGCCACCTCAGATCTGTGTTCTTCAGCGACGAGTCATCTGATTGCCAGCAGGCTCCGACGACGGTTTTACCGATCACCTACGCATCGGCACTCTCTTCTCCTCCCACCGGCCGCCGTCCGTCAGGACATGTACTGGTGACCCTTCCTGCTGCTACAGGTACCGCCAGCGCCAACCTGACGCTACTCCGGCGCCACTACCAACAGCGACGACTTCCGATCCCCTCCCGGCCGATGACATGGACGATCCCTCACTAGTCCCAGCGACGACCTTGCTCCCAGACCACCGGGACTCCCTCCCATCTTCCGACACTGAGGGACGAACAAGTAAACAACGTTCACCTAAAAGGGGCACGAGGAAGTGCCGCAAGGTCTCGGAATGAGAGAGATCACCTGCCCCGGAGGCTCCAGAGGCTGTCTGGCCCGACGAGGCTTCGGAGAACCTGCACGGCGACAAGAATGACGACAACATGAAGCCAGCTCTGGCTGTGCCGGTGCCTACACTGCTGGCTCGCCCAGGACTCACCTGAACCAATGGACTCCACCACTGCAACTACCGCCGAGAAGTTTTCCGCTCTTAAGAATGAGGTGGAACGTAAGAACAGCACAACGATAGCGGCCGGCCGTTGTGGCCGTGCGGTTAAAGGCGCTTCAGTCTGGAACCGTGTGACCGCTACGGTCGCAGGTTCGAATCCTGCCTCGGGCATGGATGTGTGTGATGTCCTTAGGTTAGTTAGGTTTAATTAGTTCTAAGTTCTAGGCGACTGATGACCTCAGAAGTTAAGTCGCATAGTGCTCAGAGCCATTTGAACCATTTTGAACAACGATAGCGCCCTCGATAGCTTGGAGTGACGACGTCGACGAAGGCCCGAGCCACATGCTGGGGATGGAGTTACCGCCGATAACGCCTTCAGGTGGCGTACGGCACGAATCGCCTCTGCATTGCCCCTCTTCACCCTCCGTTGATGGAGTTCCCCTCTACGGCGGAACATGACCCCAAACCTACCGAGTAGCAACAATCAACATCAGAACCATTAGCACCTACGTGAAAATTCAACAGCTGCGAGAGATGATATGTGCATGGGGTGTCGACGTTACACTACTAGTGGAAGTACACTACCACACTTCCAGACGTCGCGGGATATAACACTTATCCTTCTGCTGGTGACTACATGTGGTGTGGCGTAGCCATCTACGCCCTAGAAGGCATTCCGGTGGCTGATATCACATACCTCCCGTCCACCAGAGGCACCATAATGGGGCTCCACCCACAGATGCGATAGGGCACTCTTCTATTCAGTAGAAATCGCCCCTTTGTTTCTCGGGCGCTGCTTGGGGATGAATTTCATTGTGTCCTACACCATAAGGATCAAATGCTCCAATACTACGTCTGACGAGAACTGCGCCTAGTCGTCCGTGATCTGTTGCACCACGATACTTGGGAAGTTCGGCACGGCGACGCACCTGGACATTGTTACCAGACAAGTCACTCCGCGAGACTCCTTGATAGGATTTACGTGTCTCGGGAATTCACACCTGCAGTCCAAGGTGCGGAACGTTGGCCCTTGACCTTTTCAGACCACTGCGCCTACATCTGCAACATTGTCCTCCCGCAACAAGTGCTCTGGCGCAGTCGTGCACCGTGGAAACTAAACACCTCCCAACATCGTGATCCCGAATGTCTTCAACGCGCTACCTATACAGGGGTCACCTAATAACCTCTCTTACCTAAGTATTGCACAACCTTGACTTAGTGGCTGGAATGGGCCAAATCTGCCATTCGAAGTACCTCGATGGCAAGGAAGTCGTTGCGTCGCGCCGGCACACTACCGACTATTTGTACGGTCTGGCCGCCCAGCCTCGCACCCTTGAAACCTGAAGGGAACGTAGCAGGATTTAGGTACAAATTACAGCTCTGACACATCATAGACTATAGGGGCGATGGTGCGGACCAAACGACAAGATTTGGTGGAACAGGAACAGCCCACCACGCATCATATCACCTCCCATAGGAAACGACGATGACAACGACTCGTCATCGATATCTAAACCTGTCGTGCCCAGCACGTCAATTGCCAGTACGAAATCGTCAATGCCTTTATAGACCACTACCGTACAACGTACCAAGAAGAGACCACCAACAAACGCGCTGAGGAGTTTGTGATACCACACGTAACTCGCACCCTCGCCGGCGACGAGGCGGACGAGGTGATGGAGCCGATTACGTGCGACGATCAAAAAGGGTGTTCTGAATAAGTCACCTGGCGGCAACGGATTGTCGATAGAATTTTGTGGCACTTTGTTTATCGTAATGTAAGCCCCGATAGCTGAGTGGTCAGCGCGGCGGTCTGTCACGCCAAGGGGCCCGGGTTCGATTCCCGGCTGGGTCGGAGATTTTCTTCGCTCAGGGACTGGGTGTTGTGTTGTCCTCATTACCATTTCATCATCATCTGTGGAGGCAGCGGGAATCCACCACTAGAATAACTTCCCTAGACCCTCTTGCGGTGGACCTCTCTGCCGAGGCTTTCCCCACGACAACACCTGCCGTAAGGCAGAATACAAAATTTTCTTTACCCTAATGGCGTCACGGTGGACGACGATGTTTCGTGAACTGTTGACGGTGGGAAACGCCGTCCTTTGTCCGGGAATTATTATTCACATCCACAAACTGAAGCCGGGAGCGACGACAGCACATTACCGACCCCTAACTCTGCTTGACGCAGACTATAAAATTTTTGCACTGCTCCTGGCGACACGATGCTGTAAGATCCTGCCTAGCATTCTATCCCCAGAACGGACAATTCCGGGTGGCTCAGTTAATACATAAACGGCCACAGGAGAATGTCATGATTTAATTGCAATGGCAGCGGCGTACCGATGCGGTTGCCATTGATTTTGACGGCGCGTTCGACGAGGTGCGGCATCGTTTTCTGTTCTCATTAATGAACCAAATGGGTTTTCCACCCGCCTTTATCGATATTATTCGGAGGTTGTACGGCAGCGTCGAATCATTGACTCTGGTCAATAGCCGTGTGGCGGGACCAGTGACCATCTGTCGTTCCATACGGCCCACTTCCGACTCTACTCTATGCCATACACCTGGAGATACTCATCGGGAATCTCACGAGCCACCTTTCTCGCCTCACTTTGCGACAGCACACTTTTCGGTGTCGTGGCTAAATCCACGGTGGTGCGCACAGGACGCGGACTATCACACGACGACTTAGCGCCTCTGCCGTGTGTACATAAAGTACGACACCTTGGTATCAATTTCACCTCCACTGTGCGCCGCTCCACTGCCATCAATTTTCGGCGTACTCCAAATTATCCGCACGGCTGTGGGACAAAATCTCCTCCGCCGACTCGACTCTTCACAACGTGTCGAATACCTCAATCAACATGTGGCGTCCAGAATGGTCCACATCACGCAGGCATTCCCGCTGCCATCAACTATTGGACACAGCCTTCAGGCTGCATTCAGATTCTATCTTACGGATGGTACGCTCTTTAAGGTCCGTTGCGAAATGCTCACCCTCCCTTGCGAGCGGAGGCCTCGGAGTCGTCAATGTGCGACTCCGAGCGGCATCTTTGTACATGCTCACCAAGCACAAGCTGTGGGGTCCCTCTCTTACACACAGCTTGCTGGAAATTCCTATTCTCGCTACCATAACGTTGCCAGTAGCAATCCGCCACATCATGCACCATCTAGCGCACATTTCTGATTTCATAGTCGACTTCAGTTGTGCTCACACTCACTTACCGAGCAGGCGTCTACTTCGAACCATAGATATCTACACCACACTGCTTCATTACACATCCAGCAACAACATCGACGCGGTGTTCCACGGTTTGGCGTCATATCCACCAGCGTTTCCTTCCTCCCAACGTCCGGGCAACGTGGTACCACGTCGCATGTGGAAAAATCGCCACAAATCAACGTCTTCACGCTATCGAACTAACGAACACTCTGCTTTGTTCAGTTTGCCACCTCGTTGACGACGATGTCCACCAATTGACTTGTGCTGCCACCAGTGACGTCTGGAAACTGGGTCGAAAGTTCGTTGTCTGTTATCACCGCGTTCCGCCGCATTGAACCATCGACATTCATCCATCCCGAGGATAAAATCATGCGATTGTATGGGACAAGGGGCAGACGATCACTTACATGTACAATGATGGAGATAAACCACGCCTGACTTCTGGCAGTACTTACAAACCACCCGCAGTGAAGTCAAGCACCGATCGCGCTACCGCGCCTTCTTCGACAGTTACCTCTACGCGATTTTTACGTCCGACACTCCAACCTCCCTCTCTGATGTCTGAGACTCTCCGCTCTACATTTCTATATCATAACCCATAGTGTAGTACGCGCATGGACACACGCCCCTTTCTTTTAGGCACTATTCGAGAGCACGCTGTTCATTCCCCCAACACTACTGTCGCCTCCTCCGTGTCTTCTGGCCTCCTTTCAGGCGCTTCTTGCCGGGAGTGTTGCCGGGAAGAGACCTCGCATGTTGAACCCCGCCCACTCTGCTCCACGCCCCAACTGCAGGGCAGATGCCTGCAAGTCTTATCATACTCCCTCTTTCTTCCACTTCTTAGCTTACTTCAGTGTTACTGTTATTATTTTTCCCACACTTTGTTAATAACGACTTTTGTTCGCCTTTTTCGAGTGTAATGTCTCGTGTTGATTCCGCCGGAAGAATGGCCTTTCTCTTGTATTTATGCTTGTACAGATAAAGATATTTGTTTACTTAACCTGTTTCCGGTAAAAAAAAAAGCTCGCCGGCCTAGATAAAAAATCGACAGCGTATTTGCTTCCTAATCAAAACATTCGTGGTAACGGGTACGAAACCTACCGCCGCTTACATTTTGATTAATAACCAGTATCTTCTGGTAAACCTTCCGGGATATAAGGTCGTGGTCCATAAAACTCTTCAGCTCCTAACGTTTCGTCCAGAGCTGCGCTGGACATCTTCAGAGGGGTGTTTCTCCTCCGGTGAGTCTTGCCGACAGTTACCTCCACGCGATTTTTACGTCCGACACTCCAGCCTCCCTCTCTGATGTCTGAGACTCTCCGCTCTACATTTCTATATCATAGCCCATAGTGTAGTACACGCATGGACACAGTCGGCAAGACTCACCGGAGGAGAAACACCCCTCTGAAGATGTCCAGCGCAGCTCTGGACGAAACGTTAGGAGCTGAATAGTTTCATGGACCACGACCTTACATCCCGGAAGGTTTACCAGAAGATATGTCATCCGGTCGTGAAAGCTTTCATACTATAATAACCAGTAATTGGCGGACGAAGACTTCCATCGTAAGCTGTCACCCTCATTCTGCCAACGGCCTTGTAAGAGAGGGTGGAGGAGCAGACAGAATTTCGGGACCCTTATTCGTCCTGGGGGTGTGAAACTGCCCCTAATGGCGAAAAAAACAAAAACAGAATTTGATTAACGGGACGTGGATACATAAGACAGTCAAATCCACGACATTAAAGACACATAACATGTAGCGGGTAATTGAAAACGTGCCATGATGATTTCTCAGTTGCCACAATAATCCAGAACAGTTCCCCATTCGGATCTCCAGGAGGGCACAGCCAACAGGGAGGTAGCCATGAGAAAAAGGCTGAATAAACAACGAAGCGATAACATTCTACGAGTGGAGGCTCGGAATGTCAACTGCTTGAATGTGGTAGGGAAGCTAGAAAATCTGAAAAGGGAAAAGCAAAAGTTCAATCTAGATAAAGCAGCGGTACGTGAAGTTAAATGGAAAGAAGACAAAGATTTCTGGGCATATGAGTATAGGGTAATATCAACAGCAGCAGAAAATGGTATAAGTAGGATTCTTTATGAATAGGAAGCTAGGGCAGAGAGTGTGTTACGGGGAACAGTTCAGTGATAGGGTTGTCTATGTCAGAATCGACAGCAAACCAACACCGACAACGATAGACCAGGTATAATGCCAATTTCCCAAGCTGAAGATAAAGAGACACAGAAAGTGTATGATGGTATTGACAGGGTAATACAGTACATAAAGGGAGATCAAAATTTAATAGTCATGAGGAACTGGAATGCAGGTCTAGGGGAAGGAGGAGGTATACTTTGAAAGGGCTGGGTGATAAGGGAAAATTTTAGTTGGATCACATCACGGTCAGACAGAATTTCTGAAATCAGATACTGGACTGTAAGGAGTGCCCAGGAGAAGATATAGACTCAGATCACAAAGTGGTAGTAATGAACAGCAGTCTGAGGTTCAACAGATTAGTCAGTAAGAATTAATACGTAATGGAGCGACATACAGAAGCACTAAGGGACGGCGAGACACGCTTGAAGTTCTCTAAGGCAATAGATACAGCAGTAAGGAATAGCTCAGTAGGCAGTACAGTTGAAGAGGAACGAATATCTCTAAGAAGGGCAACCACAGAAATAGGAAAGAAAAACATAGATACAAAGAAGTTAACTGCGAAGAAACCATGGGTAAAAGAACAAATACTTTAGTTGATCGATGAAAGAAGGAAGTACAAAAATCTTCAGGTAATTTCAGGAATACAGAAATACAAATCGCGGAGGAAGGAAATAATTAAGAAGTGCAGGGAAGCTAAGACGAAACGGCTTCGTGTAAAATGCGAAAAAATCGAAAAAGAAGAGGCTCAGCATATAGGAAAGCAAAAATAATCTTCGGTGTCACAAAAACCAATTTTAATAACATTAATAGTGCAACGGGAATTCCACTGTTAAATGCAGAGGGGGACGGATAGGTCTCGATGAGAAGGAAGATTTGTCAGATATGTTAGAAGAAGGTGCAGAAGTCGATTTAGAAGAGATAGAGGATCCAGTATTAAAATCAGAATATAAAAGATCTTTGTACGATTTAAGATCAAATAAGGCAGAAGGGACAAATAACATTCCATCAATTTTTTTTTAAACAAGCATTCTGGAAAAGCTGTTGCAAGTTCCTTTTGTTACAGTTTTCTTTGAGATTCAATAATTGTTTCCATTGTAACTCCTTATCCAGCACCAGTATCGGAGGCAAGTTACCTTTGTATTAAGCATCTGTGTCTGAATCGTCTCTTGCCCTACACAGACATTTAAAAAAGTCCTGGAATTCTCACACATCTTTTTCTCTGAATGTTGCCGTGCCTCACTACATTCGAAAGGTTATTGACGCGTAAACTACAGGCCTTCAAACCGATGGTTAACTGTAGGAATATTATTATTTAGAAACTTTAAATGCCGTAGCCTCTGAACCTTGCATGCAAGGATTCTTCTTGTGAACTATGTGGTCAGAAATCCTACAAAAATAGACATCTCGTACCTTTCTTACGAGTTTAGTTCTAAGGTTGGAGTTGAATCATCCTCGGTCTCCGAAAATCACTGAACACAACATAACTGGAAAGCAGGGTTTTTGCGTTGCTGGCGTAGTGTTTCGTCCTACTTTCGCAGTATCCTGTATTCACAGCGTTTAGGTTTCTGCAATCAAGAAGGCCAGTATCCATTATTTGACGTACTCTAGCTGTCCGTCACAGAGACGGAACTTTTGGAATTCAAATTAATGTTTGCCGTAGAGAGCAGTCAGTTTATCTGCAACTTTGTAGTCCATGTCATATATTGCGAGCACTCTGATTGTTTGTGTCCTTTGCATTTCTGTGCAGTACGCTAGTCACGAACTGTATGCTTAATGTTATCTCTTAAATGTCGCAATTTGGTCTGTGTTAATGACGTTTTTTATGTCAATGAGTTTCATCATGTGGTATCGCCCGCAACTTTGGTAGCAGTCTCTCCAACTGCGTCGATACCACAACGAGGACGTTAAAGAAGGACGTTAAATAACACTGCAGACAGGGTCTGTAATCTAACGAGCACACAAACTCTCCACCAGACGCCTGCCAGAATCACACAAGACGGCGAGTTCTGAGATCATGGGGTACCGTGCACACTGAAAATCATAGTGAGTCTATTCCGTTGCTAATGAAGTAGAGGAGTACACAGAATCTGGGCCCAGAAGCATCTAATCCACTTGGCATACTTGATGTGTAGATATGGTCTGAAAATGCACTTTAAGACGAACCACAAATGAATCATCCAAATGGGACGGAAATAAGTAGATGTGATACACATGTACAGACCAAAAAATTATTACGAGTTCAGAAACATTAGAGGATTTATTCAAGAGAAAAAGCTTCAAAACTTAGCTCGTCAGTAACGCGTTGGTGTACATATGACTCTTAGGCAAACAGGTATTCGACTTGGCATTGACTGACAGTGTTTTTGGATGTCCTCCTGAGGGATATCATAGCAAATTCTGTACAACTACACGTTAGATCTTCAAAACACCTAGCTGGTTGAAGGGCCCTGCCCACTGTGCTCCAGACATTCTTAATTGTAGCAGATATGACAGCCTTGCTGGCCAATGCAGGATTTGTCAAGCAGGAAGACAAGCAGAGTAGACTGTCGCCGTGCACAGACGGGCATTACCATGCAGAAATATATGCTCAGACCTTATTGCCATGAAGGGCAACATAACGGGGCTTAGAACATCGTCGCCCCCACGGCTTTGCTGTAACGGTGGCGTGGATGACAACCAAAACGGTCCTGATTTGGCACCCCAGATCATCAGTCCTGGTTGTCGGGCAGCTGGAAGGGCGTCAGTCAGGTTGGTATCCAGCCGCTGGCCGGAACGTCTCCAGACACGTCTTTGGCCTGGAATCTCATTGACAAGTAGAATTGTCATCAGTGATGAATCCTGCTTTGAACTTTGCCCATGATCAGCGCTATATCCCTTAGGATCAATGACAAGTCTAATAATTTCTTGCCTAAGGACCGACGTGGAACAATGTGTTATTGTGTTGCTCAATTTATAAAGCTCTTTCTCTTGAATAAATTGTCAGTTTTTTCTGAAATCGTACTCATTTATTTGTCTGTACAGATGCACCACGTCTAACGATTTATGTCCTATTTGGCACGTGTTTCTACCGGAACATACAGCTACTTCTAACTACTTAATCTTCATATAAAGGTAGATTCTCCCTAATGTTTTAAAAAAACCGAAGCGATGTAGATATCACTGAGACGAGTAATTTGATATGGGTCAGTTAGTTTCACAAATGACGGAAAATACCCCAGAAGTGGATGTTAACCATCAGATGACATGCTTCACTGCATGTGTAGTGGTTGGGCATGTCATTATTATTGTTGCCGGTAGGGCGGCAGTGCTACAGATTCCACCGTCACGGTACTCTTTATTCGTTCTTGCATAATAAATGGTGATAGGGTAGTACTTGTGGTAGTTGCAATCCAATACTATTAAACGGTTTTACGAAACAAACGTAGCCTAGCTTAGCGATGTTTAGCACTGGAGCCTACCAGCGAGAGTAGGATAGACAGGCACAGGTGCTGCACGTGCTCCGAGGTACGTCATCAGGTGACTTTACTTGCTCAGCACTTGCTACCCACTTTTGGGATACTTCCCGACATTTGTGACCCCATGTGTCTTGCATCTAATTATTCGTTTCAGCGTCATTTACGTCGCTTCAGGGATTTTTAAATGTTAATAAGAATCATCCTGAAGTATATCCGATTTAAGTTTCCATACATATAATTGCAGCAGTATCTAACATACCTTTTTGGCGTTGAACACATTATAAAGCGGGAGTTTAGCCCGGCATATAATAAGTTCAAACAACCTGCGTCAACGCAGCTTGGTGACTTGTTCAACAACCGCTAATATTTCGACAAGAGAAAACATTGTCATTTTAAAGGCAGAACTGCAACGAGAGAGTGCTTTCTAGGGAAACTTAAACCCTCGACAGGCCGACAGAAGCACTACTAATGTCTATGAAGAAAGACAACACACACAATCTCAAAGTCTCAACCTCTAGTTGTTTACGGCGTGTATCTCTCTCTCTCTCTCTCTCTCTCTCTCTCTCTCTCTCTCTCTCTCCAGCCCTCTCAGTGTGTGTGTGTGTGTGTGTGTGTGTGTGTGTGTGTGTGTGTGTGTGTTTTTGTACGGCTGCATGTGTTGCGTTCCTGCATATGACGTGTTGTATTTATTGGTAGGTGTAGCCCCCAACATCACCTGTATTTGTGCCATGAAAAAGGGTGTTCACCTCTCTGAATATCGGTGTATGACGACAACTATGATTATGCATGATCTCATTCACAGTAACATATTACTGCATTTGTCTTAATTATCTCAGTTAGTTATTGACGAACAATTTACTCTCTTTTACATGGGAAAAATCTGTGAATGAATTCCAAGCACACACTGTACATTCTCTGACCAAATTAAGCCAATAACTGATCGGAGAAAATCCCTTTTGACTGACTGAAATATGGTGATTTCCATACATCGTCTGCTACTATTTAATTAGGTTATAGTTGACAGGAAATAAGCTACAGCAAACGACATATGTTACCACTACAGCACACGAAATTTGATGCACTCAAAATGTTGTATTTCATATAGAATTAATTATGTTAATATCATTAACAGATTAATATCGTCAAGTACATTTAACGATGGAAAAGTTTAAGACAAGATGCGATCTTAACACACACAACAGGAGCAACTGCTATATATAAACAAAGTGTATCACCACTATTATGTTTCAGGAGAAATTTAATTTTTTTAAAATTTTAGTATGTCACTAATATTACTTTCTTCTAGCTACCTCATTTCAATATACTCTTATAAATAGTGAACCTGTACCAAGAAAAAATGGTATTGTCTGCGAAATAGTAATTAACAAAAATGGTTCATATGGCTCTGATCACTATGGGACTTCTGAGGTTCAAAAATGGTTCAAATGGCTCTGAGCACTATGGCACTTAACTGCTGAGGTCGTCAGTCCCCTAGAACTTAGAACTACTTAAACCTAACTAACCTAAGGATATCACACACATCCATGCCCGAGGCAGGATTCGAACCTGCGACCGTTGCGGTCGCGCGGTTCCAGACTGAAGTGCCTAGAACCGCTCGGCCACACCGGCCGGCCAGTAGTTAACATATTTTTATTTTATTAACATATATTTATAATGTCTGTAGCCTGATTATCTGTTACTAATTAGATAAATTTCTAGGCATTTCGACGTTTAAAGCCTTGCATTAGATATCAACTTCTGTAATATTTCCGAAGGCGGAAGGAGCACAAAGACAAGAGGATGAGGGGAGCTAGATGGCTCATTTGCCATCGATTAGCAATGTTTCCTATAGAATACTATCGAGGAAACATCAATTTAAAGGATCTTTCATCCATCAGCTAAAACTTCATCTCTCCTGGTTTCTGTCAAATACGGTCCACGGCTACACAAGGCAGGAGTTATTTGGGCCAAACAAAATCTTTCCTTGGGAAAGATTGTTTGAAGGACTTTGTTGAGTATGAGTGGCATACTCCCTTTCCACAACCCAGCATATGCTTTACTGCTGAACCTTAAATTTCCAGGAGTCATTGGATTTGTTATAAGCTATATCAGAAAGCTGTGGAGAAAAAATTCCTCAAACGTAGAGGAAGAAAATATGTTATATCGACATTGATTGGAAACACGCCGGAAGAGAATGTACCAGTACAGTTTGTAACACATTCCTAAATGAAATGTAGCACTCTGCAGGCAGCCATATTGCCAACATTACTTGTTGCAGCTAATTCTCTTCCAGTGACACTAGGGTTGTCGTGAAACGCTCGAGGAAGGTCCTCCTCCATGAGAGGGTTCCTGCTTCTGTAGGCCTCCTCAGGTCGCGAGTAGTGAGCTTAAACGTCCCACGCTCTATTAGACGACGGACAAGCTTCAGATGTCGACCTGTCGGGGCAACGTCCTTCTAAAAATTCCTCTCGATACAAATCACCACGACCATTACCATCTGCTAAGCCATAAAGCAAACGAGCATCTGGCAACTTCACACATGTGTGCACTTTGATTGATGGACAGCGATCATTTGATGTTACATGTTAGCTAGTTGAACAATGAAGTTGTACGCGTATCAACACAAGCAATGAAATTACTCGCATGGCAACACAAGAAAGGAACTCTGTCGTATTCCGAAACAAGCAACGAAGTGAGTCAAAATTCAACATGACCTACGTTCAATTGGAACTACAAACACTGGCGGTGAACCTAGTAACTACAACTTACTGTAGATCCGCACCAATCGTATACCGAACATTTGATATACTGTATGAAATCGTTTCATGTAATGTTGGTACTTCTATCTCCGGAGGTGTCCCGTGATTAACGTGATTATGAAGAGAAGAAGAAAATAAGCTCGACCATGGTAATAAAGCGATTCCGAACCCATGTCCGTATATAACACTTTATTTCTCTGTGTGTGAGGAAAGTTTCTTGAAAGTCTGCCTATTCCTTTTCGTTACATCTTGTTTGCTATATTGAGAACCTTAGGTCTTAAATGTTACTATTCGGCCGCTATCACTAAGGAATCGATAGAAATACAACTGTTGGACGACTTCGTCAGTTCGGATGACCGTACTCTGAAAGATATTGCCTGGGGACCTGTTATTAATTATCGGCTTTCTCTACGTAACCAGCGTTTATCTGCTACTTCAAAGAACAAGGATAATCGATAACAGGGTGCTCGTAACAGTCTACTGACTTTCATTAAAAAAGCACGCGGTTATGTAACGCCTGCGAAACAACGACCCAACGTTCTACACCAAGCATGAGCATGCCGTAACATAAATTACATATCAGTGTCCTTTAGGCATTCTATACATCAAGACGTTCAGTGACTCACACGACTGCAATTTTGTAACAGAAAATCTCTTTGGAAATTTTACGGAACAAGTACGGGAAGTCTATTAGAATTGGAATCGTGTTTGGAAATAGATATATTACTGCTGTCTTCGTCGTCAGCCTTAAGGGCATACGGAATGAGTTTTTCGATGAAAAAAAATCGATTTTTGGGTGAATGCATTTTCGAAAAATTTAGACTCTCCCGTTTAATACCATGTATAAAATATTTGGATGACGTGAATAGAACTATTTTAAATATTTTTTTAAAATAATTTCGACACACGATGTTCCGCACTTTGTATATGAGACGCGAAACATACCTGATATAAACAGCCTTACCAGAGATATAATTGAGCACAAGAGAGTTAGCTTTTCTGTTGGCTACACTGCTAGACAGTTGACAATAGATTCTGCACCATTTGTATTGTTTCCTTTGTGAGTACATCCATGTCATTGTTGTGAAAGTCGTATGTGGAGAAGTCATTCTTTCCTTCAACATGCCAAGACCTAGTCTGAAGGTATTTAGAAAGCGTGTACATTGGCGCAAGAAAGTAAAGTGTACTAAAAATTCGTCTGATTCATCTTCATCAGTATCTGATGTCCCAGTAGCGACTAACCTCAACACTGGTAGTGATACATTGAGTGATGCTGCTGCCACTACACCGGAAAGTGCTTCAAGAAGAAAACTAGCTGGAATTGAAGAAGAATACAAGAAACTAAATGCTGGGACTACAAAATATGAGGTAATTAACGTCTCTTTATTTTCAGACGTGTTGGAGAACAATGTGTGCTGCAAACAATGTGGAAAATGTGGTGTTTCATTTAAAACAAACTTACATGTAGGACTTGCTTGTGAATTAGAGTTGATGTGCAGTTATTGCAAACACAGTGTTACTTTCTTCAATTCCTCACATGTTACTGCAGATACAGGTAAACTATACGATATAAACATTAGACTGGTTTATGGATTACGGTGTATAGGAAATGGCAGGGCTGCAGGTGCCATGTTGTGTGGTGTGATGAACCTCCCTCCCCCACCTTCAAAATTTAACAAACACATAATTGCAATAGGCTCTGCTGTAGAAGATGTGGCACAGGAAAACATGAAAGATGCTGTTGAGGAAGCAGTTGAAAATAATAATAGCAGAGACTTGTCCATAGCTTTTGATGGAAGCTGGCAGAAGAGAGGCCACACATCTCTGAATGGTGTAGTAACAGCTACAAGTGTGGACACTGGTAAGGTAGTTGATGTGGCAATACTTTCCAAGCATTGCAGATGCAAGGAGAAAATGAAAAATAAACATGAAAATGAGTGCATGGCAAATTACTATGGGTCAAGTGGTGGTATGAAAGTTGCTGGTGTAAGAAGTATTTATCAACGCTCAGTAAAATGGTACAACGTTAGATACATAAATTATCTTGGTGACTCAAAGGCTTTCAAAGAAATTGAGGAACTGAGACCCTATGGTAACGATGTGAAAATTTCCAATCTGGAGTGTGTTGGCCATGTTCAGAAAAGGATGGGATCAAGACTTCGACGGCTCAAGGCTAGCATGAAAGGCAAGAAATTGAGCGATGGAAAAACTTTAGATGGCAAAAATAGACAGACAGATGCTACAATAGATCGTATTCAGAAGTGCTATGGTCTAGCAATAAGACAGAATACAGCAGATGCAGAATTAATGAGAAGAGCAGTCTGGGCTCTGTTTTGTCATACAGCTTCAAACAATGAGAATCCCCAACATGGGCTATGTCCAAAAGAAGACGATAGTTGGTGCTAGTACAACAGAGGCAAGGTAACTAAGAAACAATACAATCACCCTCATCACCTGCCACCTGCCGTAATGGATGAAATAAAACCAATATTCCGAGTCCTCGCAGACGTTAGTCTACTAAAGAAATGTCTTCATGGCCGGACTCAAAACCCAAATGAGTGTGTGAACCATGTGATATGGAATAGACTACCTAAAACTGTGTTTGTGGGTATAAACACACTTCACTTTGGCGTTTATGATGCTGTTTCATCATTCAACCAGGGCAATATAATAAAGTGCATAGTTTTGCAGAAGTAGGACTACGAGCTGCCGCAGCTGTGCTTTGTTTGGACAAGGAACGGCTCAGGTCTTCAGATATTGCCATAAAAGTATATTCAAAGATGGCTAGACAGCATAGCAGAGCCATCAAGAGGAAGCTGTTGGACGATTCTGATGATACAAGCTATGGAGCAGGCTTGTACTGAAGTAAAAACTTTGAAGCTGATTTCCCGTAACTTTAGTTTTTTTGTGTATAAGGTACATTTTCTCAGGGCCTATTTGTAGTAGAAAGATGAAATTTTCTGTAGTTGTTCCTTAAGACCTTCTAATATATCTGAATTAAAAGATATGTGGAATTATTTTGCATTAATGGATGTAATTTTAAAATACTTGTTAAAATGTATAACTTTTTTAACATTCACAAAAAATAAACTATCTGAAAGACTATACATTATTTTTTCAAAATTAATAATTCAGCATAAAAGCAAAACATATCTCTCCGTTCTGTGAAAAAATCAAGAGTATCGTCCAAATAACAAATGAGAAAATGTTCCTAACTTTTAGCTCAATTTAATATTGGAAGCATAGGGCGTTCCGTATACCCTTAAATAAGCTGTGAAATGAGCTGGTCAGGCCTGCATAAACGTTTGCTTACACAATGAAACAAATATGTAAAGTCTGATTTTCTAAGTTGGCATCCACCATGATAAATTTGTAATTTGCAAAGGTAAATCAGGCCACAAATTGGAGTTATGTATATATCCATTGTGTATATACTGAAGGAAAATGTATTTAGGTACCGTAATCTCAGCTTCGGTGTCGATCAACTGAGCAGCATTGAACTTGGGAAGGCTTCAGCATCTAGAATCGAAATGGGTGAACGAGTTGCATGGTAATCTTATGGTCTGTTTCAGCTCATGTGTGACTATAGCTGACATAATTGCTGCAAATGAGCACACTTCGTACTACACGATAGCAGTGTAGACACTTCTACAGCTGAAATGATAATTAAATGGACACTCTAGCTGCAAACAGGCGTTGATGTGCTTCACTGGGGACATGTTGAAAATGTGTGCCCCGACCAGGACTAGAACCCGGGATTTCCGGCTTACATGGCAGACGCTCTATCCATCTTTTTTTTTTAATTAAGAAAAAAGGGAGTGAACTTGGTTTGAAGCTCAGACTGAGACTTCAACGCTACTCATTTTCTTATTTTTTTATTTTTTATTTATTTTATTTTTTATTTTTTCTTTATTTTTTTTTCAATGTCTGACTTACAACCTTTACTGACATTACATTTTGTTGTACTACCACATAAAAGTGTCTACAATGTCCAAATGTTGACAAATAGTGGCTAATTAGAAAATTAATTAAGTAAGGAAATTCAGTTAACATGAAAAAACCAAAAATTCAATGAAACGAAACAAAACGCCGTCCAGTCAATTTCGAGATGTAAATGAAATGACTCTCATAATTAACACAGATCAATCTCGACTAACTGGAACAAAATTCGGCCAAGATATTTTACAGGGATTATACCTCACTAGGACGGCGATCCTTGGGGTCGCTTTGAAGAAGCGAGTGGTGGCGTTTGACTCTGTAGCCTGTTCCTTTAAACTTCTGGGCTAATAGGCCGTGGTCGTTGCGTAAGACTTTCTCCTGACGTTTCCTCTCCGGCTGCTGGGGATGTCTTCAGGGGTATAAAGTGGCCACTTTATCTCTGAAGGTGTCTCCTGCAGTCAGAGACAAAACGTCAGGAGAAAGGTTTATATTTCGACCATTGAGTATTATCTCGGAAGTTTTGGGCGATGTCAGTACCATCCGTGAAAGGTTACGCTGTATAATCTGCAGACCACTGTTTTAACGTAGAAGGTGATGGGCATCTCCTGACGTTAGGCTGAAAAACACGGGAAGAGCTGCGATTTGCACAGAGTGCAACATTTGAGTCGCACAAAAAAGAGACATGGCACATTGTCGCGATGGCCAATCTACACTAAAGCGCCAAAGAAACTGGTGTAGGCATGCCTATTCAAATACACAGATATATAAAAAGGAGAATACAGCGCTGCGGTCGGCAACGCCTATGTAAGACAACAAGTGTCTGGCGCAGTTGTTAGATCGGTTACTGCTGCTACAATGGCAGGTTATCAAGATTTAAGAGAGTGGTGTTATAGTCGGTGCACGAGCTATGGGGCACAGCATCTTCGAGGTAGCGATGAAGTGGGGACTTTCCCTTATGATCATTTCACGAGTGTACGTGAATACCAGGAATCCGGTAAAACATCAAATTTCCGAACTCGCTGCTGCCAGAAAAAAAAACTGCATGAAGGAGACCAACGACGACTGCTGAAGAGAGTTGTTCAATGAGACAGAAATGCAACCCTTCCGAAAATTGCTGCAGATTTCAATGCTGGCCCGTCATGCTGGCCCGTCAATAAGTGTCAGCGTGCTAACCATTCAACGAAACATCATCGATGAGGGCTTTCGGAGCCGAAGGCCCACTCGTATACCCTTGTTGGCTGCACGAAACAGAGTTTTATGTCTCTCCTGGGCTCGTCAACACCAACACTGGACTGTTGATGACTGGAAACATGTGACCTGATCTGACGAGGCTCGTTTCAAATTTGTCGTGTACGGGTATGGAGACATCTCATGAATCCATGGACCCTGCATGTCAGCAGGGGACTGTTCAAGCAGGTGTAGGCTCTGTAATGGTGTGAGGCGCCTGCAGTTAGAGTGATGCGGGACCCCTGATACTTCTAGATACGACTCTTACAGGTGAAACGTAGGTAAGCATCCTGTCTGATCACCTGTAGCCATTATTGTCCATTGGGCATTCCGACTGACTTGGGCAATTGGCTCCAGGAACACTCTTCTCAGTTTAAACATTTCCTCTGGTCACCAAACTCCCAAAATATGAACATTATTGACATATCTGTGAGGCCTTGCAACGTGTTGTTCAGAAGACATCTTCGCCCTTCGTACTCTTATGGATTTAGTGACAGCCTTGCAGGATTCATGGTGTCAATTCCCTCCCGCACTACTACAGTCATTAGTCGAGTCCAAGCCACGTAGTGTTGCGGCACTTCTGCGTGCTAGCGGGGGCCCTACACGATATTAGGCATGTGTACCAGTGTTTTCATATCTTCAGTGTATTTATTATGGTACTGGACGTAACTCTCGTTTTAAATGTTGCTGAGTGAAAAAAGCAATCGTATAAATTTGGCTAAAGAAATAAGCTCTCTTTTGGGGGGAAGTCTTCGATATTGATAGTACACGGCCCAGATTACAGAAGAAAATCTCTACTTCCCTGACTAACAGGATTAACAGATTGTAACTTTGTTGATATTATTTAGGCAAACGGAGAGCGTCAGGGGAGGATGCTGGCTGACACATAAGGTACTTACATATGTGCACAACATCCCCATTCTCTTAACAAACGAGCAGACGCAGAAAAGCCGTCCCGCGATCGTCATGTCCGACGTACTGGGGTATAGTGTTCCTATTTTACTTTTTTCATCTCGTTCCGGAGAGATCAGGGTGGCATGTCATACAACTTTGTCCATTTCAAGCGAATCTGAGAAAGCTGGGAGTGGGAAAAAAGGGGCACCAAATGGGCCATATTACGGAGAGAATTTTCATTTCCCGTAAGAGTCTCATGGATGAAGAAAATCTTCGACTGTTATGTGAATGTGAACTATTTGTAATTTACTTTGGAAGCAATTTTTGAAGGTTAGGAGCGCCGTCACTGTAATTTCCAAGAATGTTTGCCTATCGAAGCCGCGGGCTCCAAACGATAGGTATCGAACGTGCGATTCTAAATCCATCACGCGACTGTGGCGGCGGGTGCTATAATAAATTATTTGCGAGTTTCTGGGGGAACCCAAACGATCTATGTCGGTAGCTCGTGGGATGTCTGGTGTTGTAGACGTTTCTTCGACCTAACCCCTCACATGGAAGAATATAATTCCATGCTTATTCAATGTAGAAAATTATTTGAATTTCTTTCCGAAATATGGACTCATACGGGATGACGAAAGGAGGCACTGTGTAGACTGCGGTGGGGCGATGTCTATAAAAGTTCGTAAGAAGAGTTCCGATACCGAAATACCTTTACAATTTCATTGCAGAAACTGTGGTAAACTAACGACCATCAGGAAGAATGCATGGTTTGACTGTTCTAAATTATCTATCCAGACCAGCAAAATTCTTGTATCTTGCTGGATTAGGGACTACACCCTGCGAGAAACAGCATCGGAAGCTGACTTATCTACCAATACCGTGTGCGACTGTTTCGTGTTTTGCAGAGATTGTGTTATGTAATAGAGACGAACGACAGTGTACCTATCTGTGGACCAAATAATGTTCTTGAAGTGAACGAATCGCACATAGCTAGAAGGAAAAAACAGAGAGGATGACCTTTAATGAATGAAATCAAACATATTTGGGCATTCGGTGGTACAGAACGAGAGTCCCGGAAGTGCTTTGTGGTAAGAGCGTTCTCCAGAGGCAAGGTAACTTAAGTCGGTTTGATAAAGCATTTTATACTGACCTTTAGCAAAGTGATTAAGGACAGTTTTCAGTCCTGCAAGGCACTGAAAGCAGAAGGATTCAGTCACGGGTTCGTCAACCACTCTGTAGAGTTCGTGTCTTCCGATGACCCCAGTGTGCACACGCAGCACATCGAGCGGCTGTGGAGATCAGTGAAATCTTCCATTGAAAGCGAAGGGCGTCCAGGAGAAAGAAACCAACTCTACTTGCTTCAGTATCTGTATTTTCATAAGGTGCGGCTGCAAGGGAAAGTTGACGCATGTGACACTCGGCCCACATTTTTGCGAGACATTGGCAGAAAAAAAGGGAATGAAAATATGGAAATACCTCCCGTAGCATACACATCAAATGGACTTTCTTATGACGACAATGTCGTCAACGAGTGAGGTAAGTCGTTTCCTTTGTAATTATACTATTTTAGTATCGCTTTTCCTTTGTCGTTGCTGTAGTGACCACTATAAACATGCTCATAACACGCGCCACCACAAACGCGTGATCGATTTAGAATCGCACGTGCGATATCTATCGTTTGGAGCCCACGGCTTCGACAGGCAAACATTATCCGAAATTACCGCCGTTGTACAAGTATCAAAGCATTTTGAAAGTGAAGAACACACTGGTCTAACGGTCCGCACAATTCTCCCGCCCCCCCCACCCCCACCTCTCCCCTCACCCACCCCCTACGCCACACTACACCACCTCTTTGGGGGTAAGTTAGACCTTTCGGATCGTTTGCCCCAGTATGACGCTAGCACGGACATGTGATGAATAATTCTTCAATTCGAGAATTGGTGTCTCATGTTTAAGTGTGGACCAGCGAATATCCATCCTGAAGAACGATCAGATCGACCTCAAGTTGTGAACGAGCTATAATCAATGTTTGAGAAAAAACTCAACAGAATAGGTGTCATCATCGAGCTTGTATTTTCCTCAGATTTCACGATCAATTTTTTCTGGCATATTAGGTTTCCATTTGTGCTTTACAAAAGTGTGTACTTTCTAGTTTTCTCTACTCTTGTCAGATGAACACAATAATGGAAGCTGTACTTACTTTTGTCACTTGGTGCGGCATGGTTTGGCAAGACTTTCCTGTAGAAGAGGTTCAGTTTCACATAAAAGTCCAGAGACAAAGCGCCAATTATTTGAATGACATCCTTCACTATGCCCAACAAACCCAAACAAGCCAAACAATTTCTGAGCACCAGAATGGTTAGAGGCACAGTGTTTTGGAATCTAAAAACACGCTGGTCCATTGACTTTACGCATAGATGCGAGACTGCAAATGCAGTGGGATTCTGTCAAACCATTTACCTACTACACACCGTCGTTCAAAACGCACATAGTGGTTTGTTGTCTAGCAGCATAGCGCTTCTTCATGGGAACGCTCGTCCGGATTCTGCTGTGTTGACGAAAGTTTTCCTCCGGCAGTTTAAGTTAACAAGTTTATGATCCGCCTTGTGGACCGGAATTGGACCCGAATAAATACATTTTCCCAAAATGTAAGATTTATTTGGGTGGAAAACACTGTGGTAAGAAATACGAACAGGAAGAGGACGTTAGTTACTGATTCAAAAAGCATAGCTAAGCTCTACGAAAAATGTTTACTTTTGAACGTCGGCTGCGTGGAAAAATAGCAGAAATGTTAAATAAGTTTGCTTTTGTTACCTTGATGTCGGGGG
Source organism: Schistocerca serialis cubense (assembly GCF_023864345.2). NCBI lineage: Eukaryota > Metazoa > Arthropoda > Insecta > Orthoptera > Acrididae > Schistocerca > Schistocerca serialis. The sequence continues at coordinate 303,441,810 of NC_064638.1, forward strand.
AAAAAAATGTTCCTTACTTTTAGAATTACTCTGTATTAGAGATTCTTGATATGGATAAGCAGTAGGGAAAGGAGTAAGCTACAGGGAAAGACGGGTAATATACAGTATGTGCAAGAACCAAGAGGCTACAATAAGATAGAAGACAAAGAACTAAGTACTCATATTAAAAATGGCGTTAGACAGGGATACAGTCTTTCGCACCCTGCTGTTCAATCTATACAACGGAGAAGCAATGAGGGAAACAAAAGCAAGTTTCAAGAATGGGTAAAAATTCAGGGTGAGAAGATTCGCTGATAACATTGCTCTCCACAGTGGATGTGAAGAAGAATGACAGGCGTTCCTGGATGGAATGAATCTTACGATGAGTGCAGAGTACGCGTTGAAAGGAAACCTGAAAAAGACATAGGTCATAACATGTACCAGGAATGAGAACGAGAATATTACCTTCGTAATCGCTGATCACAAAGCAGACGAAGTTAAGGAGTTTTCTATCTTGGAAGCAAAATTAGCAATGACAGATGAAGCAAAGAGAAGCAAAAGCAAAATAACACATGCGAAAGTGGTACTCCTGGCCAAGAAACGTCTACTACACGATGGGACAAGTAAGTGGCCCAGACGAGTGGATGCGACTGGACCTAAATTTGTGGCAGAATTAACGGAGGAGGAGAGGACCTTTAGTTACTTCCAGCAGGACGGAGCAACTGCCCATGCCGCCGGCCAAAACTTGGCGCACATTTACACAATGTTCACAGCTGACAGAGCTGTTAGCAGAGGCCAGTCTGGTTGCGGTCCTAGCCGCCACTCAGGTCACCTCGTCAGCCAGTGTGCAGTTACGTCTTGTGGGGAACCTTCAAGTCTAAGGTGTATGGCATCAGCCCTCATAGTCTTCAAGAACTTTAGCAGAACATTTTGGATTTGATTGTAAGAATCCCCGCAGTCCAGCTCCGATCCGCTTTCAGCAAATTGCTGACCAGGGTCAAAAGATGCCAAGAGCTGAAAGGTGGTCAGTTTCAACATCTGCTGTATTCAGTGCTGTGTTTTCTTTTCTCTGCTGTGTTTCTTCATACCCTGAAACTCTTCTTATCTGGGCCATTTTTATTCACCTTACCCTTCACCATCCAACATGGACCTTAATTTCAGGAAGAAATTTCTGAGAAGCATTGGAGCGAAGCATTGTGTAGCAGTGAATCACGGACAGTGGGGAAACGGGAACAGAAAGGAACTGGTGACTGAGGTGATAGAGAATATTGTTCAAAATCAGGTAGACTGATAAGGAATGAGGACTTTATTCGGAGAAACGGTGGGGAAAGGAACTGTTAGATGGCCCTTCGATTGCCGTCTGTGGAGAGTGAAACGAGACGCCAGGACGAAAGTAGTTTTGTGCAATTAACTACTTTATCCCGGCCCTCGGCCGTAGTACACAGGAGCAGCGTGGTGGAGGCGTCCAGTTGCGTCTCATGTTAAAGAATAGGCTTGCAGCATTGCTGCCAGTGCAAGAGCGGAGCGGAGGGAGACGTCACACGAATGCCGCTGTCAGCATTGACTCCTGGCTGCGACGGTTACGACAGCGAGGCCGCGCAGCTGACGTTGCCCTCCAGCGAGCGGACGGCTCCCTGTTCGAGTGGCAGTTCTCTCGTGACTCAGTCCAGGTTGCTACTTCCTATCGTAGAACAGCGGACCTCTTAATTCATTTCAGGATGTCGCTCTGGCTGTGACTGGCCCGTGGTGTAGGCTTTGAAACTGAGGCAAGAATAATTTAGTGCACGAAAGGCTGAGTAGATGAACTCTCGTGACTTGTGTTCATTTAGGGCTTAAGGCACGTACTCTATACACTTTCATGGTGGCAAGTGAGGAAAGGTTTCCGTCGTTTCGCTAGCGTTTTGTAGTGTCGGCTGTTAACTATAGCCGGCCGGGGTGGTCGAGCGAGCGGTTCTCGGCGCTACAGTCTGGAACCACGCGACCGCTACAGTCGCAGGTTCGAATCCTGCCTTGGGCATGGTTGTGTATGATGTCCTTAGGTTAGCTAGGTGTAACTAGTTCTAAGTTCTAGGGGACTAATGACGTCAGATGTTAAGTCCCATAGTGCTCTGAGCCATTTGAACCATTTTTGTTGACTATAACGCGCCCAGCTGACTTTGCTTCGTAACACCTGTCGGCAGTGTTTTTGCTTCAGAATGAATAACACTCTTGCCTGCCTGCAGCTGACTGTGTTGCAACTCACTTCCGCTCTCGCGAATTTTTTGACCGAATACTATCGATACGCTGCTAAATATCTGGAAAACAATTCCAAGAAGAAGTGACAGGATGATAGGACATGTATTAACGAATCAGGGAATCATCTCCGTGGTACTAGAACGAACTGCATAGGGCAAAAACTGTAGGGAAAGACATGTGTGAGATCTTACAATTAATTCAGGATGTAGAGTGCAAGTGTTTATCACAGAGGATGAGTTTAGGAGAGGTCTTAATTGGAGGCCACATCAATGCAATCATAAGACTAAAACAAAGAAAAATCGTTTCAGAAGGACAATGGCCGGTTACCTGTAGCGAAGATTATTATTCCATTATTCTCTGTAGAATCACTTGCACTCTACCATGCAAATTCTCTTATTAAAATGTCAATCGAGGGAGATGCTGGTGTGGCAACGTTATGGTTTCGTCTTTGGTACGAAAGAGGTTTAGACCTGTCTTCGGATTTGGCTTTTCGATGATTTGCCTAAATACGAGGGGTGTCCAGAAAGTAGGTTCCGATCGGTCGCGAAATGGAAACGACTATGAAAAACCGATCAAGCTTTGCACAGATGTGTTGGGCAGTGTCTCTAGTATACCCGTAGATAGCATCACGTCACTCTTCTCATTTCTGAGCCAACAGTGAGCGCGTAAAGATGTCTAGGAAACAGTGTCTCCCGCCAAGCTCGAGGGCCTGGTGAGAAATTTCTCCTGAAGCTATGCAGCCAACATTACATAACTGTCGTGCTGTTTCTTCTTCAAGACAATTTTCAGTCGCATTCTGCAGGGGCAGTGAAGAAGCTCCTGCATCGTTTACAATTGGAAATGTTTGATTACCCACAATACAGCCCTTAATCGTCTCCCTCTGAGTTTCATCTCTGCTCGCATGAACCGCTGGTTATGAAGACAACATTCTGGCACAGGCAATGACCTGTAGGCCAGCGTAGAGAATTGGCGGAAAGCACTGGTGGCTGCCTTCTGTGATGAGGATATTGGAAAGTTGGTACAACACTACGACAAATGTCTAAGAACGGCGACTACGTAGAGAAGTAGTTGGAAGGTGTAGCTAACTGTTAGAAATAAAACATTTCTTATTTTCAATGTTTTTCCATTTCGTGATCAATCGAAACTTACTTTCTGGACAGCTCTCGTATCTTAAGGGGTATTCCAGAGTATTTCCGGCGAAAGGACTTGGTAAATTTTCTAATCTATCCTTCCTCAATCGAAACATAAGCTTCGTTTCTGATGACCTCGTTATCGTCGCATCGAAATGCTAAACACAAATCTTTTTTGCTCCATTGGAGTGACGTCCACCTAACGCAACGCTCATTTAACGTAACATTCATCAATGTTGGAGTAGTCTGGTCGTCATTCATTTCCTTGCAATTGCTCGTAACGCTTCATGTACTTTCAAGCAAACCACACAGACGTTAGTTCACTCTCAGACACCAACAGAATTATGCACTTTCACCCGTTTTAACACTAACGTGCCATAATGCTTAGAAACGCTTATTGTAGAAAGTCTTTCACATCCTACTGACTTCTCGCAATGATCTTGCCCGTTTCTCTAACTGAAATTATTTGTCTTTGCGCATTAATCTTATCTGTGCTACAAGATTCCGTTCAACTCCAGGTAGTATTTCTGGTGTTGTACCTTTCAAAAAGCGGAAATGTAGCAACGCTCTAAGCACAAGTGCTTCAAGTGTAGTCCGGTGCTGCATACTGACTGACTCAGTTACGTACTACACGCTCTATTGCGTCATTTAACAGATCACAGGATTCGCTGGTTTTCGCGCTCCGTACATTCCACCCGACACGTGGTCCGTTCAGTGCATCAAGTGGAGCGTTGACAGGATCGATCGGTGGCATTGCGACTGCATACCGCGTAATTCACGCCTGATTAACGTTTTCCACTTAAAAGCGTCTAATGCTTCTGCAGTCCATTTGCTGAAACTTCCGCTCCAAATACCTCTCCGAAAGTTCTCAGTCCCTTTCTTGACGGATTCCAACTAGCGGACATCATATGAAAAATTGAGTGTGCTCGACCCTATTAAAAATTAATATACCGCATACCAAATCTTATGAAGATATCCGTCATAAAACTCGCGTTTAATTTATAGTGCTGGTTACCACTTAGCCTTTGTCATAGGCCTTTTCACACTGACTGTAAGGGTATGACAATGCGAATTATCTGACTTGTATTGAGGTGTTGCATGAATAAATTATTTGGAAATTGATCTGAAAATTTAAAATTAAAAGCAAAAAATCGACATACTAAGTTGTTATTGAGATTTATGCATTTTACATTAGCTAAATTGAGTGCTTATATGATACTATCAGCTTGCCACATGATGTCCTCTGTCTGGCAACTATACAGTTAGATTTTACCGTTCATCCACCACAACCGCCTGAAAGGAGAGGAGTACCTGATTTCCCATACCAGAGGTGATCTTGGAATAGCTGGAAGGTATGTCACTGAAAATACGTAAAGTAACGTGATTCAGCACAATGGAGTATTAACACTTTTTGCACTGACCGTCCCTCACCATCAGAACACAAAATTTGAGGAACGGTACGCCAACTTTACCTACAAGCTTGGTCGAAAAACTTCCCGTATTTAGTTCCTATACACTTTTTCTTGCAGGATTACATGATAAGTTTGAACTAAATAATTGTTGGTTGTATGTTCATTCTTTGATGTTTCTGTCAAGTTTTGTTTTTATAATTTGTGTATATTCATATGCTGATTCGGATATAATTAGATATTATTTTGGTGTTGATTATTTTGTTTTTAGTTTAATTTTATTGAGGTTTTGGATTTGCTCATTAATTAGATTAATACTGTCATCATATAATTACGACTAAATGTAGTCTGCATTTTGTCCACTTTGTGTAAATTAACAGACACAATCTGCGCAACTGAGTTAGAGTTTCTCGTGTCACCTTGTTTTTACATTGAAGCGACGAGAGTCACGGGATAGCGATAACCACGTATACAGCTGTCGGCAGTACCTGTGCAAAATCTATAAAAGGGCAGTCCATTGGCAGAATTGTCATCTTTACTCGGGTAATTCATGTGGAAAGATGTCCGACGTGATTATGGCCGCACGACGGGATTTATCACGCTTTTATGGAGGAATGTTAGTTGGAGCTAGACTCACGGGACGTTCCATTTGGGAAATCGCATGGATATTCAGTATTTTGAAACCCACAGTGTGGAGAGTGTGTCGAGGATACCAAGGTTCAGGCATTACCTCTCACCACGGACAACGCAGTGGTCAATAGCCTTCACTTGGCGACCAAGAGCAGCGATGTTTGAGTGGAGTTGTCAGTACTAATAGACAAGCAATACTGCGTGAAACAAACACAGAAATCAATGTTTGAAGTACTACAGCTTATCAGTTAGGACAATGCGGCGAAATTTGGCTTTCAAAAACGTAAAATGGTGTCATTTGAAATACGATGTTAATACTTGAGTGATGGGTACGTTTATGTTTGTCATAGGCAAACCTTTTACGGAGTAGAGAAATGCGGGTAGTAAAATAATATGTGTAAGAACGTAGAGCGAGCAGGAGTGAAACTCCAGGAGAAAGCTGTCCCTCTCACAAGGGGCTGGAGACAGACGTAGAGTATTTTTCATCTACTGTTCTAGCTGTGCATCGAAAATATAAGTAAGAAAATAAAAGTTTTGAAGTTGAATTAAAATCCAGGATTGGAAAATATCACTCAAAAGATGTGCTGATGACATAGCTATCCCCAGCGAAAGTGAGAAAAAAAGTAAGCAAAGATAGACGAAAGTATTAAGGAACAGGAGAAAGGTGATCACCGGTAAGCTTAACAGGGTTGTTGATATTTCTTCCGGGTTATATGGCCGTGGTCCATGGAATTATTCAGTTCCTAACGTTTCGTCCAATACTACGTTGGACATCTTCAGAGGTATGGCTGGTTCTGCTGGATTCAGCAGATGTGAAGTTTCAGCGTCTTTGTGCGATGCACGGGCCAGAGCTCATTAACTGACGATTACGTGGGAGTTTGCGACTAATGCACTCCTTGGGAAGTTACCCCCGTACTAGCTCGGGACGCGAGAAGCAACTCGGAAGTGGACCGGAGGAGAGGGAAGAGGCGTCCATTTGAACGAGAAGAGATGGCCTGCTGTTGCAGAGCTTCCGACTAAACCTCTCCAAACTCGTACTTTGTGTATTGCCTTAGGAGGTGGAAAGGGAGAGGCGCTAATTTAGGGGATGGTCTTCGACACTGTGTCTTCGAGTAGACAAGAGAAGTGTTTTGTCTGCAAATGGGTTAAATTTTAAATGGGAAAGTAAATTATATTAGGTTATGTCACATTGGTATTACTCTCGTTACAAGACGTCGTTGTGGCCTTGCATTGTAAAATTATTTATTTACAAAGACAACAATAAAAATCGTGAACTACATAAACATATCGGCTGTCGCGGTTAGAAGTCCTCATATTTTTATATGTGGTACATTAATATGTATACAAGTCAGTGCGTTGATTGTTTTTCTCTTCATAGAACAGATTTCCAGCAGACGCACCATATAACTTACTGTTTGATGGTTTGGCTCAAAGGGCTCTGAGCACTATGGGACTTAACATATGTGGTCATCAGTCCCCTAGAACTTAGAACTACTTAAACCTAAGTAACCTAAGGACATCACACATATCCATGCCCGAGGCAGGACTCGAACCTGCGACCGTAGCGGTCACGCGGTTCCAGACTGAAGCGCCTAGAACCGCACGGCTACAGCGGCTGCTCTGATGGTTTCTGCACTGCCGTAGCTGCACCACTATGTTGACTTCACCTGTCAATATAGACTAACCGTTTGCGTCCATGTGCCCACATTTCAACACCAGACTTGCTGTGCAGGTGAAAATAAGCATTAAAGGCTTGCTCTTGCCATATGTACTTAGAAGTACTAACCAACTTAAAAAGATACTCCTCCTAACAGCTATAACTATGGGTCTGCAAATGACGTAATTATTCCAGAATGAGATTTTCACTCTGCAGCGGAGTGTGCACTGATATGAAACTTCCTGGTAGATTAAAACTGTATGCCGGACCGAGACTCGAACTCGGGACCTTTGACTTTCGCGAGCAAGTGCTCTCCCAACTGAGTTACCCAAACACGACTCACGCCCAGTCCTCATAGCTTTACTTCTGCCAGTATCTCGTCTCCTACCTTCCAAACTTTACAGAAGCTCTCCTGCGAACCCTGCAGAACTAGCACTACTGAAAGAAAGGATATTGCGGAGACATGGAATAGCCACAGCCTGGGGGATGTTTCCAGAATGAGATTTTGACTCTGCAGCGGAGTGTGCACTGATATGGAACTTCCTGGTAGAGCACTTGCCCGCGAAAGGCAAAGTTCCCGAGTTCGAGTCTCGGTCCGGCACACAGTTTTAATCTGCCAGGAAGTTTCATTGACGTAATTATTGTTTGTACACTGTCCTCAATCACCGACAGAAATATATGCTTTACACCTGTTACACACTCTATAATTTTAACAGTCGAATGCGACAGTCATGAGTTTTAAGAATTACTGTATGACTGTTAACCCGACCAAAAGAAAGGTAAATTTTAAATTCTGTGCTAATCAAGAGAATTTAGACTTTTTTCTAGTACTTGCATTTTTTCAGAAAACGAAATGAGGTATACCCACTAATGTTTTTTGCATAATGACGTACTACGAATCTGAAACTTTTAATCAACAGAAATGAAAAGGTTTGAGAAACTTGTAAGCCTTTACCCATTTCTGAAGCTTGCAGCTGAAACGGAGCGAAACCTTCCTCAGTGAAAAATCCTCGTCACCAGCAGAACTTAACGTCACTCTCCAGCTTAACAACACATACTGGCGAGCCAAAACACCATGACCACCGCACACTGCGAGACAGAATGCCACCTGTTGACACACCTGACACTTGACATTACAGTGGAAGTTTATTAGTGGAGTAGACACGGAAGTGAAATCATTATAGCGACAAGGGCTATAAATCCACACACCCACTGATGTAACAGAGTTTGGTAAAGGCAGATTATTATTACCTGTAAGACAATCTCGGTAGCAGTGAAACTGGTAGGCTACTTGCGTGCTTCTATCAAGAACATTTATGGACAGTGATTGAAAGCTGGTGAAATTACGATTTTCGAAGGATTTCTCGCGCTGAAAAGCAGAATAGCGACGAACTGTGGAACAAATGACAACAGACCGCACAGGTGACGCAGCTACAAGGGTTTCGTGGCAAACCGTCCAATCGTAGAATATGGGGAAATGTTCATGCAACGATATCACCAAATACGATTGTACTAGGTACAGGATTACAGAGATGGGAATCCGAAGTAGATAGCGACAGTCTGTTGTTATGGGAAAGTTTTTCCCAAATCTAATATGTAACCCAATTAATAACCCACTGTTCGAATTAAAGTCACCTTAATATTTTATAATTGATGCATGAAAGTATGGATGCAACTGAAAAAAACATCAGTGGTTACGAATTTAGTAATTACTTTTTCATTTCTATACAGTTGTGAAAGCTATACACAATTTCTCTGTGAGCTGAGTCCACTAGCTGACTGTAACGACACGAGGCGCACTGAGGTAAAACAGCTAGAGGATCGTAAAACAGCTTTTCGCTGAAAGGCAGAGTCCCTGGCCTGTATGCACTTAGCGACGGTTGCTGTTTTGGATGGTTCTCGGGTCCTGGTGATGGCCACGGGATGAGGCAGGAGACTGAACTCACAGAACTGTAAACTCGCATCGCGAGAAGCAGTGAAAAAACTGCTTTCTAAAAGACAGTGGTCTCTAGAATGATAGGAAACGTAAGAGACTCAGGGCGAAAGGAATCAGCTGAACTCAAAGGAGGTTAGCTGTAATTAATGTATGAATTCTGAAAGGGAGCCCAGTATTGGCTCACTAAAATTACTTTTTAACAAGGATTAAAGTTCGTAACTGTATACATGTTGGTGCTGAGGCGTGAAACCGGCATCTTCTTGGGAGATACTTTCTACTCTCAGCCGGACAGCTTCCTTAAAATGAGAAAATGAGGGAGATTGCTAGTGATTTTATGAATTTTTGATTGGAAAGAACTCAGAAGCTCCACGGCAATTGGCTAACGGAAATCTAGTGCTGGCTGAACTAGCAAGAATTTTTGTATTAGAGCATATAAACAGTTCGTGGCGGGAGATGGGGGAGGGAGGGGAGGGGGGAGACTCCTTAAAGGTGCAGACAGGAATGACTTCTCCCTTGTCTGCACTTACAGCAAAAAAATGGCTCTGAGCACTATGGGACTCAACTGCTGAGGTCATTAGTCCCCTAGAACTTAGAACTAGTTAAACCTAACTAACCTAAGGACAACACAAACATCCATGCCCGAGGCAGGATTCGAACCTGCGACCGTAGCGGTCTTGCGGTTCCTGACTGCAGCGCCTTTAACCGCACGGCCACTTCGGCCGGCTGCACTTACAGCAGACATCGCTTTTTTTGGCGGTCATTTAGAGACTCTGTTTTAGAGCTGATCCGGACTCTGAACTTAAATTTGAAACTTGGAACTACCATTGCTGTTATTCTCTTTACCTGAGTTTTAGAATGATGGCCAGCACATGCAGCATTTGTGCTTGCATGCTGAGGCACCCGATGTCATTTGTTTCGAGTTAGAGTTTTGCTTTTCTCAATTAGCGAACACACTCAGCTAGTGAATTCAAAATCTGCTTAGACAAGGGAACAGTTGCTCGTATCTACTTCTCTGAGTGTTTCCTTTAAATTGTAAGCTAATCCTGCTACACTTAGCGTGCACTTATTGACACTTGATAATTACACCGTGCCCATAATATCCATTCAGTGTTTGGACACAAGTCCTTGCGTTTTAACAATAAATAAATTGTGATCTTCAGTATCATTCAGTAGAGGAAAACCTTTGTCGTTATGTCAGTGTAAGGCACGGTATCCACATTTCACCGTTCTCTGGGCCACCCCGATCAAATTCACATGTTCAGAAGTATCTATTGCGCGACTGCCCGGCTTTGTCTTAACACTCCACATGACGTTGTGGGAAGTGGTCTGTGGGTTCAGACCTTAAAGTTCTACTATAGTTTCGCAATGTCACTTTGTCGGATGATGTTTGATGATGTTTGGTTTGTGGGTCGCTCAACTGAGTCATCAGCGCCCATACAATGTACAGATTTTTACACACTCCATTTTCTTTTCACAATCCAATCTCATCACTCTCACAAATGATGATGATGAAATGATGAGGACAACACAAACACCCAGTTCCTGGACAGAGAAAATCCCCAACTCGGCCGGGAATCGAACCTCGGACCCCTTGATCCAGAGGTAGCAAATCTAGCCCCTAGACCACGAGCGGTGGACCTGGTCGGATGAATCATGTTTCTGGTTACAGTAGGTGGCGCTTCTCGCTACAGGATGTTGTTTCCAAGAACCACGAAGGACTCTGCGAAATATGTATTGTGCCACGGATGCATGCTGGTGGGGGCTGATTATGCTATCAACGACTCTCGACTCCGTTGGAGTTGTGGTAGTAATTAAAGAACCGTGGCAACTGATGACTACGTGTGCTTTATTACTGATCACCAGCATGTCTTCCGCTTGACGCCTTCCCAGACCGTGCTGACCTCTTCTAGCGGTATAGGCTGTCTTGTCACAATACCAGAATCGCGCTGCAGTAGTTTCAGTAAACTCAACTTGATATCTTGGCCACCAAAATAGACTGATCTGACGTACGTGGAACAAATCCTGGAACCTGTCGGGCGTCATCCCCGACCACAGGAACCACCACCCAGTAATTCGTGAGTGGGTAGCCTATCTCACATAACTCTGGAAACCTGCAAGGACCTGTAGAGTCGAAGCCATACAGAATCGCTGCTGAAATAAATTCCAATGTGAACCAAGCTCATGATCGTAATTTTTCGGTTCATCAGTGTTTACGGTGCTTCTCAGTCTTCTTGTTAAGCCCATTAGCTCCCCAAAGTCCACGTAATACCTGACCCAACCTCATCAACCATAGGACGGCCTGCTGACATTCAGGACCTGTCTTGCCGCACCTATCTTCTCTGACAGTGGCTTTCCAATCCACAGGTTCCGGCGCCTGCGCGGTCCGTTCAGCGCGTTCATCGTGAACCTGGCGGTGGCCGACCTGTGCACGTCGCTGCTGCACGCCGCGGCTGCCACCTCCTCCTTCAGCGGACACTGGGTCTTCGGCGTCGCAGGTGAGTCAATGTCCATAGCTACCAACTGTACCTCTATACTTAACACTTCCCGGCTGAGTATGCATTAGGAGTGATTTAAAACGGAATGACCATAAGAAATTGATCTTCGGCAGATGCCAGACTGCGATTCGTTGGAAGAATCCTAAGGAAATGCAATCCGAAAACAAAGGAAGTAGGTTACAGTACGCTTGTTCGCCCACTGCTTCAATACTAATCAGCAGTGTGGGATCCGTACCAGACGGGGTTGATGGACGAAATAGAGAAGATCCAACGGAGAGCAGCGCGCTTCGTTACAGGATCATTTAGTAATCGTGAAAGCGTTACGGAGCCAAGGAGGCGTGTCTCGATCCACAAGTATGTCAGTGTGCTATACCACTGTACGCACTCACCTCGCTGTTGAGTTCACGAGTCATGCGTCGGTGGGAGGATGAGTGGCTGGAAGTGACTGACAATAAGCTCCGTATAGTCAAGCCCACAACGCATGTGTGGTGTACTTCCTTTCAGCCCCGTTGACGGGACGAGGTTGTCCTCACTCGGCTTCGGATAGGCCACAGCCCTATGGCGCTTGGCTTCCTGCTCCGGCGGGAGGACCCTCCAATGTGTGGTGCTTGTGGCGTCTGGGTCACTGTGCGCCACGTTTTATTGGATTGCGTTTTATGTTCTGACCATCGGGCCGCAGCTGACTTGCCAGCGGACCTGCCATCTCTTTCAGGCAACACTCTGACGAATGTGGTTAAAGTTTTAAAGTTCTGTGCCATGTCAAATGTTTTCACAAAGATTTTAGGGAGAGGATCTTAATTTGCTCACCGTGTGACAAGCTCGCCCATATTTTATGTAAGTGGCCAGCCAATGACAATTTACTGTGGCATTCTCGTTGCTACGTTTTCCCTTTCCTTACGTTCTACTTTCTTATGTCACATTTTCCTTCTTTTCCTGCTTTCTTTGCATGTTTGTTTCAGTTTTATTAGGTCTGTCTACATCCGTTCCCTTTAATGTGTGTCAGGGCGCTGATGACCTCGACGTTGAGCGCCCATAAGCCCCAACACACACACTCAGAGGCATATCGACAATGCTTCTTTCCACCAACAATACGAGACTGGAACAGAAGGGAGAACCGATATACTCAAGGTACCCTCCGCCACACACCATCAGGTGGCTTGCGGAGTATGGATGTAAATGTAGATGTAGAGATGCCGTGGTCCATACGTAAGACTCTCCCCTGACGTTTCGCCTTCGACTGCGGAAGGCATCCTCGAGAACAATCGGCGAACTGCAACGAGAGCGCGAGTGAGCGCTGTATATGTAAGCCATCCAGATGGCACCGCTGTCAATCCCGTGACGTCGGCTCTGCTGTGATCTCTGATATTGCCAACATTCCCAATTGAAATTAATCGATTGTCACGCTGTTGCTGCAATGTTCATATCCATATCTTATCCTGCTTAATACCTTCATCTTTTCTGTTAAAATTATTCCAGTGTCTGGCAATCTTAATGGCCTTTATGTACATTTGCGCATAATAATGCGACGTCTTTGCTATGACAGTTGTCTCACCAAACTTTATTTCATGATCACCTTCCTGAAACACATGTTCCGCAACAGCAGATTTATCAATATGTCCGAGGCGGCAGTTCCTTTTATGTTCACCCAGACGGGTGTTGCGCTTCTTTTTGTTGTTCCTATATAGACCTTTCCACAACTGCACGGAATTTTATAGACACCTGATGTAGCTAGAGGATGTCGTTTATCTTTTACGGATTTTAGACATTCTTTTATTTTCGTGGTGGGTCTGAAAACAATTTGCACAGCTTACTTGCTTGCATCTCAGCCCGGAAGTGTTTAGTGATGACAACACCTGCCGTGAAAGCCTCCATTCCATGATGTCCCTCTATACTTTTTGAGTAGCTGCGCAATAGAAACTCTGCACGTGACATTCTCATGTCGAATTGTGGCGAATACCTACGAAATGAATTTACGATCACCCCTACACGTTGAGTGTCTCAGGTGCCAAGGAGAGAGTTTCCTGTACTATCCGGCTAATAATTTGAACCGTTGCCATAAAATTGGTACCTCTCGTATTATTCGACAGTAAGTAAGGTCAGGGTGCACTAAGTGCTTTTTGTGGTCATACCGTCAGGTATGAGTTCTATGTGTCAAGGAACAGATAGTCCAAAGACACCCATTTTTTGGAGTTTTCATCTAATTTTTTGGGTACATGTTGAAAAGCATCACTATAACTAGACAAGTGGCAACGCAATATTTGTTTTATGTCTGAATCTATATGTAAAATACTCGTAGTTATGAATTCGTTTTTGTTTGTTTTTAGAAAACTGACCAAGAGAAAATGGATACGAAGCCAGTAATGTGACCCATACGTTTCCATTTTGTAGTGATACAGTATAAGCACTTGCTCGTGTTATGAGCATTGTTCTTATTATGGCTGTTGTGCGCTTCAGTCCAGAGACTGGTTTGATGCATCTCGTCATGCTACTCTATCCTGCGGAAGCTTCATCATCTCCGAGTAACTACTGCAACCTACATCCTTCTGAATCAGCTTACTGTATTCATCTCTTGGTCTCCCTCTACGCGTTTTACCCTCCACCCTCCTCCCCCCCCCCCCCCAATACTTAATTGGTGATCCCCAGATGCCTCAGAACGTGTCATACCAACCGAACCCATCCTTTAGTCAGGTTGTACCACGAATTCCTCTTCACCCCAATACTGTTTACTACCTCCTCATTACTTACATAATCTACACATCTGATCTTCAGCATTATGAGCATTAAGAAATTTGTTTATCATTATTTAGTGCAACATAATGTTTATTTATCCCAAGCAGTTAATTAAATAATTATTTTGTACCACAATACGACAGCAGAAAGGCGTTATGGAAAATGGAGCACAGATGGACTTAATTTAGCTACAACACTATTTCTAAATGGTGAGCGTAGATTAAGCTAATGTGCACATGTGTAAAATATACCTAAGCCAACAGTTAAAAGGCATTTTGAAAACTAAAACAAAAATCTACATCTGCATGTACATCTACATACATACTCCGCAAACCACCATACGGTGCGTGGCGGAGGGTACCTCGTACCACAACTAGCATCTTCTCTCCCTGTTCCACTCCCAAACACAACGAGGGAAAAATGACTGCCTATATGCCTCTGTACGAGCCCTAATCTCTCCTATCTTATCTTTATGGCCTTTCCGCGAAATGTAAGTTGGTGGCAGTAAAATTGTGCCGCAGTCAGCCTCAAATGCTAGTTCTCTAAATTTCGTCAGTAGCGATTCACGAAAAGAACGTCTCCTTTCCTCTAGAGACTCCCACCCGAGTTCCTGAAGCATTTTCGTAACACTCGCGTGATGATCACACCTAACAGTAACAAATCTAGCAGCCCGCCTCTGAATTGCTTCTATGTCCTCCCTCAATCCGACCTGACAGGGATCCCAAACGCTCGAGCAGTACTCAAGAATAGGTCGTATTAGTGTTTTATAAGCGGTCTCCTTTACAGATGAACCACATCTTCCCAAAATTCTACCAATGAACCGAAGACGACTATCCGCCTTCCCCACAATTGCCATTACATGCTTGTCCCACTCCATATCGCTCTGCAATGTTACGCCCAAATATTTAATTGTCGTCACTGTGTCAAGAGCTACACTACTAATGGCGTATTCAAACATTACAGGATTCTTTTTCCTATTCATCTGCATTAATTTACATTTATCTATATTGAAAGTTAGCAGCCAATCTTTACACCAATCACAAATCCAGTCCAAGTCAACTTGTATCCTCCTACAGTCACTCAACGACGACACCTTCCCGTACACCACAGCATCATAGCATCATCAGCAAACAGCCGCACATTGCTACCCACCCTATCCGAATGGTCATTTATGTAGATAGAAAACAACAGTGGACCTAGAACACTTCCCTGGGCCACTCCAGATGATACCCTCACCTCCGATGAACACTCACCATCGAGAACAACGTACTGGGTTCTATTACTTAAGTAGTCTTCGAGTCACTCACGTACTTGGCAACCAATCCCATATGCTCTTACCTTAGCTAGGAGTCTGCAGTGGGGCACCGATTCAAACGCTTTCCTGAAGTTAAGGAATATGGCATCCGTCTGATACCCTTCATCCATGGTTCCCAAAATATCATGTGAGAAAAGGGCGAGTTGCGTTTCGCAGGAGCGATGCTTTCTAAAGCCGTGCTGATGCATGGACAGCAACTTCTCTGTCTCAAGGAAATTCATTATATTCGAACTGAGAACATGTTCGAGAGTCCTGCAACAAACCGATGTTAAGGATATTGGTCTGTAATTTTGAGGATCCGTGCTTCTACCCTTCTTATATACAGGAGTCACCTGCGCTTCTTTCCAGTCGCTCGGGACTTTACGTAGGGCGAGGGATTCGCTATAAATGCAAGCTAAGTAAGGAGCCAATGCATTGGAGTAGTCTCTGTAAAACCGAATTGGAATCCCATCAGGACCTGGCGATTTATTTATTTTCAAAACATTCAGCTGCTTCACAACCCCAGGGGTGTCTATCACTATGTCCTCCATACGGGAATCGGTATGAGACTCAAACGGCAGTATGTTTGTACGATCCTCCTGCGTGGTAGATTTCTCAAATGCTAAATCTGAAATTTCAGTTTTCGTTTTGCTGTCTTCCGTTGCCAGGTCAGACTGATCAGTGAGTGACTAGATGGAAGCCTTCGACCCGTTTACCGATTTTACGTAAGACCAGAATTTCCTCGTGTTTTCAGCAAGATCTTTTGCTAAGGTATGACGGTGGTAGTGGTAGAATGCTTCGCGCATCGCTCTTTTTACAGCAGCACGAATCTCTACTAACTTTTTCCTGTCCTCATTCTCCAGATCTTTCTTGTACCGCGAGTGCAACAGCCTTTGTATCCAGAGCATTCTCCGAATTGCGCTGTTAAACCAAAGTGGGTCTTTTCCATCCATAACCCACTTTTTCAGCACATACTTGTCCAATGCTTTATTTACAATGTGTTTAAAATTTGCCCATAATTCTTCCACGCCCATCGTACCGAAAGTAAATGAAGTCGATTAATTTACTAAGTGGGATGCTAACAACTGCTTATTTGCTATTTCTACTGAGAATACTCTCCTAGCCTTCTTGACCGAATTTTTAACTTTCGTAACCATAGTCGTAATGACAACATCGTGATCACTAATCCCTGTCTCAACACTGACACCGTCGATGAGGTCTGGTCTGTTCGTGGCTTCCAGATCTATAATATTTCCATTACGCGTTGGCTGTCGATTTAGCTGCTCAAGACAGTTTTCGGATAATGTGTTCACACGACGGCTTGTCTGTACCACCTGTAATGAATCCATAGACATCTCAGTCCATACTAGGTAGGTTGAAGTCACCTCCGACTCCAAAAGCTATATAAAAATTATTGGCCGCAATCAAGCGGTTTCATTGTAGTTCAGAAAAATTGGAAGAGCGTATTCTATATTTGGAGGGATTGTGTCCATTTTAAGCATACCGTAGGTAAGGAAACTCAAGTTTGACACTGCTGAAAGTGGGATTTCCATGAAAGAAATATCGCTGGATACGAGGGAAATAGTGAAAACTTCAAGAAAAACTTCAACATCCAGCCAAGAAGCTTATAAGCTAAGTAGCAGCTCATGCATATATATATATATATATATATATATATATATATATATATATATATATATATATATATATATATATATATATATATATATATATATATATATATATATATATATAATAAAAGATAGGTAAAGTAATTATTTAAAAGTTGAAAAAATAAATAAAAATTACCACCTGTGAAAAGGAAGTGGTTTCGAAATTGCGGGTAGCCACCAGACAAGATCGAATAGAAGAAATGAAACACAGGATGTGGATTCACGCAAAGTGTGTAGGCGTGGGGCAAGGAAGTAAACAGTTACATTGCATGCCTACAAGTAGTGTTGTAGGGAGTGAAATATGGAACATTTCTTTAATCTCAAGTAGTACATAAAGTCTACCTCAGGGATATAGCGATACAACTTATGCACCTTCTGGTGCAAATTAGGGATCAACTTGTACCACTTCCAGATGTTTAGAAAGTATTGCGTAGTGCGTTTATTTTTCTTAGAATATGACTTCTTTATATCAAATATCAATAACAACAACCTGCAGTTGAAGGAGGCACTGTTTGAATAATTTTTGCACTTATTGTTTCGGCTATAATAAATAAAATCTCAAAAGTTGTACAATTAATGCTACTCTCCTCTAAGATCAAAATGATTTCGTGCATCCTAAAGAATTGTGCAAGATATTATGAAAGACATTAAAAACAAACTAAATTATCTGATATGTAAAGACGTTTACCATGTCAGTGAACAGTATCTTCTTACAAGACATTCCCAAATGTTTACTCTGGCATTGACGCTTTATGTTTTTTGAATCGTCGTTGAAGGACAAACGTATCCACAAGTACTGTCTCACATCCGAATTTCAAAGTGTTGGTGAATATGTAAAAAAAAAAATCTTTGTGAAAGCTAACAGTTAACTAAAAATAAACAAAATTTTAAGGCGGGGCAGATTTGTTTATTGTATGTCTGGATCTAAAGTATCACATGAATGCCATACGAATGTCTACATACTTCGTGGAAATGCATACAGCTTACAAAGATTCTCATAAGATTTTAATCTGCAGCTCGAAAACGTCAAACTGTGGCCATTAATCTCAGTGATGGGGCCATTCCTTTCCCTACATAATACTTGTATTTACCTCTGAAGGTGGCAAATATTTCCGAAGGATGGTTGACCCGGCAGGCGCTTTGACTGTAGGCATCTGCATTTTGGTTTTTCAGGAATCGTTCTAACAATACGTAGTCGTCATTCTGAAAATGCCTCCCATTAAATGATTTCTTCATTCGATGATATAGTAAGGTGTCATTGGATCCCATGCCAAAAAAATTAAGAAAGTAAAGCAAAAATTGATAGCTCATAGAAGTTTCATCCTATGCAGAATGAATCGGTTTATTATCTTGGAGCAAAGACACTCTGTTTCGAGCATAATCTGTCAGCACTTTTGCGCACTGAAATAATACTGGAACAGCTGAGTAGTCGTTTACTATGTCCCCACAGCTCACCATTGCTTTAGCACAAGAAGATGTGAATATGAGTCAGCCACAAGGCGTAAACGTTTCGACACAGTTAGCTGGTCACCGTGAAAGGGACGTCGATTCTTCTGTGTATGAGACAGTACGAAATCAGCATAACATTCTGAACAAAGAGTGCATTGAACTACCTTCGTTCGTCTCTTAACATTAAGTAACATGCACTAGATAGGGGGACTAGATGCAGCCAGACCTGTTAAACGAATGTAGAAGAACTAGAAACAGCTCCCGAAATAAACTGGGATGATTCGGTCATTACGAATGGTGAAAGATAAGACTCTCTTCAGTTCAACAGATACCGGGACCAGTTAGCCTAGACCCAGTCGATCAGTAGTATCGATGGTACCCGTGATTTTCGCTGTCTGTTCTCTATCTTGTTTAATATTGTTCCAGTATTGTCACGCTGTCTACTCATATTTTCTCTGCCTGACGTAATGACAGTGTTTCTGTGATCATGGATGACTGTCACCAGTGTCCATGACTGAGGCTGCTATTGAGTGATACTCGATGAGCCAGCTAATACTGCTCCTGTTTCAGGCATCAGCTGCTGTAATACTGTGGAACTATATGGAACAGACGGCCTACCAAACCGGTGGGACAGGGTCAGGATACATCATGACAACAGACATCACGGCACCTGACAATGTGGACCATCCGACATGACAATGCAGGCAGTGACACAAAAGTAGCATTTCCAAAAACACTTACGTGGTACTAGTAACATCTTACATCATTTGGAGAATTGTTTGATATTTCAATAAAATCAGAGAAAAAGATAAGAATCATTTTCAAGTATATGATTTATCCTGTCTGTCTTTAGTAAAATGGGAAAAAAATGTACATGTAGAATAAATACTATCACTGAATTCTAGAAGAAGAATGTCTTTGAAAAGAACACATACAACGAATTTTATATACCGGGTGATCAAAAAGTCAGTATAAATTTGAAAACTTAATAAACGACGGTATAATGTAGATAGAGAGGTAAAAATTGACACACATGCTTGGAATGACATGGGGTTTTATTAGAACCAAAAAAAACACCCCATATTGCTAGACGCGTGAAAGATCATTTGCGCGCGTCGTTTGGTGATGATCGTGTGCTCAGCCGCCACTTTCGTCATGCTTGGCCTCCCAGGTCCCCAGACCTCAGTCCGTGCGATTATTGGGAAATAAATAATACATATCTCATATGGAAATCATGAACACGTGTTCGAAAATTATGTGTTTTGCGTTAGTAAAATTGGATACAAATTGTAATACTTTGGTTTGGCTACAAGGCACTATCACTAACTAACAAAAACGATTAGGTTCATGGTTGCATTCTAACATATGTGAGACTTCTTCTGATGTATCTTCCTACCACAGTTGTGCAAGGACCCTCTGTGAATGTTTTATGAGTTTTATGTTGAACCTATAGCCTTCATTGTAGAAAGATACCATGTCATGCATGCTGATTTCCGAAGAATACAGCAGTATGGACGGTAATATAATCAAACAATGATTACAATGTCAGTTCCACTACACTCCCTGTATAGGAAACATTATCGCTAACAGAAATTAGTCTATGGGTTCAGGCATAACTATATGTTAGCAAAAAATGAAATCTTACATTTTCGTTATTCAGGTTTAAATCTTCTCTACGTATGACTTCATAATATCATTATGTCATCATTATAATACGTAGAGGGTATTGAAATATCGATATTGGGTGTTCACAACTGTGAAGCGAAATTCCTAACTATTCTAAGGTTCTTTAATAGTAAGATGGTTGACGAACAGATCCGGTGGTCGATAAAATACAAACAAATTAAATACAATTGAGACTAGAGATATTCATTACAATAAAATGCACGATGAAAACACCCAAAATTGAATGTGGATCGCTAAGATGCAATCGGAAAGAAGTACACAATTGAAACAATTCCATAACTTAAGAGTATGAAGCACTCTACAGTGGCTGATCAATCCTTTTCATTAGATCGGATATCTCGCCTTTCTGCATCAGTTAAACCTGTCAATCACGAATATGTTTAACTACAGGTCATGGCTGAATGTACAAAAAAAATAGTAGAGACGGAGACGACCGCAATATTGAGTGTCAATTGAATATCATTTGCTGGCATAGTGTGAGCGTGCATGTTTACCTTTCGTCGGTTGTAGCAGTGGCTCCTGTCGCCGCAAGCTGTGAACCTGAGAATCCGTTCTAAATCTCTCTCAACTGTTAAATTCCAGTCTGATACATTTCCTAAGGCTTCGGCGATGCTGAGAATCCTAGTTACTCCGTAGTAAAGTAATTTGGCACGGTACATGAAATTTGGCTGGAATAGTGTGTACGTCGTTACCCTCAAATCGCTTCCAAGGATTAACTGTCAGTGCTCAGTGCGATTCTCCATACTGGGTGACCTTACAGTTTAACTCCTTCTGAGATGAGTCTGAGAACAAGTATTCACACAATGACAATAGCAATCATCTCAGTGTGGCACAAATCACCTTGCTCAAACACTCAACGATTTCCTCCAAGAGCAAAAGCGAAATATTCTCTCTACCGTTTGCTTGTATCATACCTAACGCTCACACGTTTTCTTTCTGGTCGATAAGACCATTTGTACGTCTTATAATTCCAGCCGCTAGAGTTCTTGTAGCCGGTCACAGGCATCGTTTCTTTCGTAGGGCAGATTTTAACTTCTGCTACTTAATACTGTGATAAACAGGTTTTTCTTTCATGCGAGTTGTAAGACAGGTGACTACAGTGAGTCATCAATGTTCTGAGTTGGCTTTCTCCAGACATTTATCTGCTATTTCCGGCTGTGTTCCTGAAGAAAGGATTTCTCAAGGGTCATCGTTAAAAGCAGGGACAAGCATGGCTTTTGTCAGAGGCAGTCTGCACAGTGGCTCTGGTGTCTCACTTGACGTCCCACTGTGAAGCTTTCAGACTACATGAGACAGGTGATGCTGTACTAAATTTCCTCTTTCCTCAGAAGTTCCTCTTTCCTCAGAACGGCGTCTTGTAGCTCAGGTCTTGTTACTGATTTATATTCATGGAATTCTGGCCTGTTTATACGCTTTGACTACCAGTAATTCGCACATTTTCAAGAAACTATGTAGTGTGACATATCGATTTAACCAGAATTGTTTCAGGAATTCGATGTAAGGTGTGTTATTTGTTTTACATTTTACATATCATCATTCTTCTGTGGTAATTTTCGTCCTGAGGTTAGAAAATTGTTGAGGTGTTATCTAAGACACTCAAAAATTATACTTTGCCTCAAGCATTGAATATTGGTGAGTCACTTGGTCTAGTCCTTATTCTGTTTAATTATAATAGTTTGTATGCTTTAATTTTTAAAATGTTTCACTTTGTTAATGATTTAATTGAATCCCTTAAGTGAAAAATATAATTTTTTATCAATACTGAAGTCAATTTCTTTTTCTTATTTACTTAAATGTGTTGTATGTATTTTAGATTTTATTGCAAAGATGAGGAGCCTCTCACATCGATCTTTTAATGCTATTTTTCAACCACTTACAATGTAAATCAGCTCAAAAAGTTAAATGCCTTTACACATAATCCAAAAATGCAGCGTTGGCCCCTGCTATTTGTTGTACAAAAATTATGTTTCTAACACTAATATAAGCATCAAAATAATTCTTTAGCAAATCCTACAAATGTTAAAATTTTAAAACTTGATATTAATGGGTTATGCAACATTGAAAAGTATTATAGTCTAAAACAACGTTCACACTGACATATTATTTTAAAAAAAACTTTATTCTAACAAACAATGTGGTTTTTAAGTAATATGGCATTGATAATTATGCATGAATAAAATTTTAAAATATTACACTCACATAAAGTAAATTAATTGCAAAAAATGAATGGATGTAAGATCCACCTGTTATGGAAAGCATGTTTCTCCAAGTTCCCAAATATGTTTCAGCTCCTCTGTGCCATCATTGGTGGGTTTCTGTTTTACTTAATCTGTAATGTGAACATTTTTACTAAATGTTTAGAAAATTATAGGAATATTTAGTTCAAACAACAATTTGTTTATTTTAGTTTATACTTTTACACTCGGTTTTTATGGTTTTTTAGGACCACTTGCGTATTATTTATTACAGGTAACTTCTCATGTGCAACCTGCAATTTTGTTGGCAGTTAAGCTATCATTTCATGCTTCAAACATAATTTAGTTGTCGCGATATTTTTCGCCCATATTTGTACTTGGGTTTTTGTGTGGCAAGCACTTTCTTTCAGTGTCCTGATCAGGTGTCGTGAGACACACAAATATAACACATATTTTCACAAATATGGTCGTAAAAGCGCTTTCCACTTCACCAAAACACACTGTAATCGTGGTTGCTGTGTGTCCCAGACCAATCAGTGTTCGTTTTTTCACCAGTGAGTTGGATGCAAAATTTGAATTTTATTTGCATTTTATCTTTGTGTGTGTGTGTGTGTGTGTGTGTGTGTGTGTGTGTGTGCGAGTGTGAGTGTGCAGAATTTTTAACTGTTTGTATTGTCTCTTGTGTAAAGTTCCTTTAATTTGTTAAATAGTTGTGCCATTGCAGAGTGTAGTGTATTCGTTTATGACCTGTTTCCCTTCGGCTATTGCCTTCTGTATGTAGAAGTTTTCCTCAATGGTCGGTTTGCTGTATAGGATATGGCTAGGTTTTAGTATTATTAAGTCTGTTCATATTGTAATGGGTGGTGATTGTGGGCTGTTAGGTGTTCAGCAAAAGTGCTATGGGAGCTGTTGCTTTTTAAAGCTCTGAGATTTTCTGAATATCTGGTTTTGAAGTTTCTGCATGTCTGTCTTACTCATAGTGACTGGAAAGTGTTGCATGTGTGGTCATATATTCTTGATCTGTTAAATTTATTCATAGGTGTTCAGGTCTTTTTTCTGTTGTATTCTCTGTCCTGTATCCTATTTGCAGTCCCTGTTTCTTTAATATGTTGCCTACTCTGTGGACAGTTTTGTTATTGTAGGTGAGAAGTGCCATTGGTTTTGTGTATATGTTGTCGCTCTGTTGTATTTTGTATGTAGTCATTGTTTGTTGTTCTGTGTTGGGTGAGAACATGTGTGTGTGTGCGTGTGCGTGCGTGTGTGTGTGTGTGTGTGTGTGTGTGTGTGTGTGTGTGGTATGTTCATTTCTTAAGTGTTTACATATTTTTGATTTAATTTGTCTACCATATGTGTACCACAACTATTTTTTACTGCTATTTGTTTTATTGTGTTTGGATTTTGTTGCTCAGGAGTGTTGTGTTTAGCCCACAGAGCATGAATCTCAAGTTTGCTTCCTTACGTGTTGTCAGGTTCTGTTTCTAATGTGAAGTTAATTTTTGATTGTAAGCAGTTTATTTCATTATGTACCTTTTCTATGTCTGTATATGGTTCATCAGTCCGGAATTTTTTGTCATTGACATAATGGTGCCAGTATATAACTTTGTAGGTTATTGGTTTTATTATGTGTCTGAAGATCATGTTCCCAAGATTGTTTAAAAATATGTTAGCTAGGTGACCACCAAATAATACAGATGTTGTCCTGAAAAACCATGCAGACCGAGTGTAAAGGTATTAACTAAAATAAACATATTGTTGTTTGAACTACATATTCCCATAATTTTGTAATCATTTAGTAAAAATGTTCACATTACAGATTAAATAAAACTGAAACCACTGATGATGGCACAGAGATGCTGAAACATGTTTAGGAACTTGGAAAAAAACGGTATGTTGCATAACTGGCGGACCTTACATCCAACAATTGCAACTGCAAGCACGGTCAACACAAGGAGCTGTAAATCCAAATGATTAATATTTACAAAAATGTTATCTTTAACACACAATCCACGTAAACAATTTTCCCTTTTAACATATTATTCTACTAACATTATATGTACATAAAACATTTCTTTAAAGAAAGGTTTCTCCTGCACTACTAATTAAACAAGACTATGGAAAGACAGTTACACAGCTCTTATTCAGACACTTACACATGTTCTATAGAGAATTTAAATTGTATCAATACATTGAAGTCCTATGTTCATTGTTGTGCTTTTTGCAGTTTTTTCATTGTATGACACTGATCTTTACAAAATTTCGACCAATATTTTCACACGATGTCTACGACTTTTCGTGCAAGAGGTTGGCGATGAATGTCTTTGCACGAAGCTGAACGACTTGTACGAGAGGTTTGTCGGCAAACATTTGGGTGGGAAGCATGGTTTTCCATCGTTTTTTGCAATAGGATGTTGCCGTAGTTTGGTGTGGCCCTCATAATAATGTGGACCTTTTAGTGCGGTGTCTCGTGGAAAATTGACTTTAAAAACGTGTATTTATTTTCTCAAAACATTGCTAAAGATATTTATGTTTTTATAGCCCACTTCGCAGACAACATGTTTACAACAGGATGGGTATTTGGAAACGTGTATCTTGAAATATTTTCGCCTATCTTCTGCCTTAACATCAGCCTTGGAACTCCTCATCTTCCTTTCTTCAGACTTAAACCTTGTCTCTTCTGTGGGCAGGATATAGGAAATTATTGATTACTAGTTGCTTTTCAGTTTGACATTCGTTAGTATTTCAGTCTTTGATTAGGACGTGTAGTTGAGCACTGACTGACTGATTCATTTAGCTCTGTTGCTCAATATAATATCGCAGCTGATGGCGACAGTGCTATTCTAAACGTAAGTTTTTGTCAGGTTATGCCTCAGCCAAGCCGGGGTTTCGGCGAGGTGTTTTGATCTTTAATCCACGCACTGGCTACTGTTTCGTCTTTTGTGGCCCGCCGTTCCCTGCAGTCCCTCCGATTTGGATATCGATCGAAAGTGAATTTCCTCAAGGCCAGGACCTAATGTTGATCTACTGCTGCTTATCGACCTTCCTTGTGTTTTCTTTATCACGGCATGATTTGCTTCCGCAGTTAGGTTCAAGGATTGCCTTGGTTATTAATCGCCATCCTTCTCGGGCCCTTGGCGGCGCCTCCGCAACGTAGAAAATCGTTGATCTCGTCGATTCACGTCCTGCACATCTTCAGTTGTCGTCCGCCACATCGTCGTGGACAGTGCCTTGCAGGAGGTTTGAGTACGAAAATATTTTCTTATAACCTACCTTAAGCTGAATGCCTAATTTACGCCCCTTGAGAATTTTTTTTACATCTCCGTATTATAGTTCTAGTTTCTCTAACAGGTTCCAATTTGTTCCTGATATCTTAAGCTAATGAGACTCCTTGTGTTCGTTACGTGAGGTGTCGTGGTGTGGCACGTTAGTATGTCTTGCTAGTAGATCAGGATTTAATGGTTTCACCCTGGTGAGCTCTGCATATCATGTTAGTTTCTACATATAAAAATTTCAGGTGCTTCTCATTTCTCTGTCTCTTCTTTCCTCAGACTCCTGGTGATGTACTGTCTGAAACATACTTAACGGCTTCTTTTGATATTATTTACTGATGACTATTAGCGATTATTCATCATACCTTTTAATATGGCTTACATGACGAAATCCTGAACGTTTACGTATCTCTTTCTGTGCCTGGTTCGTTATGTCTATACCATTTTGTTTGAATGGTGGAACACCAATCCTTAGGTCTGGAAGGCTCTTGGTCTTGCACCTATGTTTTACACTGTACAGCCCTCGCTCAAAGAGAAGTGTAATGCTCCCAAATCTCACGCTAATCTTTCCCATGTCTATCGCAGCTCATCCTTCATTCAGGAAACGCGCACCTATTATCATGTCCACCATAGAATTTCGGAATGATAACGAAATTGGAGTGGTCTTGTTTATTCCTTAACATCCGCAGCATGATTTTAATGGGACCCTTCACCTTAATCTTCTTCGTTTCCAATTATATTTTCAATTCTTCATTAGCCTTGCAATGGTTAAATAAATTCTCCAAAATCGCTTCCGCTTCCTATGATTACATTAATTGGAATTTTGCTACCATGGTTGAACTTTGACCTGTTTATTCGGTTCTTGCTAATGTCCCTGCATTGAAGTAGCTTGTATCGAATCATATGTGAGTCATTTTCAGATCTTGATCTTTCAAGATCAAGATGTTGGACAAGCCTCGACCGCTAACCTTCTCTCGTCTACAACTTTCTCACATTTGACTCTTTCTTCCCTCAACTCAAGTACATCTGCTTCTTCTTTTTTCGCCGAAACTCCAAAATGATCACATCTAAATGCCCTGACTATATTTCTGTAACGTCCATAATTGTACACATTTGGGACCTGTGCCCAATTGTAATTTATTTTCAACCTTCGTCAACTGCGCATTATCCTCCTGAAATTCGTCTTTTCTGGTCTCAGCCACAAATAACTCAGCAATTCTAATTACTTCGTCCCTAATCTCTTCGCCCATTGTGCCTGCCTGTGGTTGTCCTCTTTCTTCATCGGTATACTCCCAATTAATATCTCCCCACTTTCATTTGATCCCTGCAATCCTATTTCCTTATTTATTACCTGTCGTGACAAAATGTTCTCGACGGTACATTATCCTCTTGGAATCGGCTCTCCCTACTTTCAGTATTAAATAACTCTGCAATGCTAATTACTTTGTCTTCTTACTCGAATTCCGTTATCCCTGCTTCATTTTGTTATTGTAGTCCGGTTTTTTATTTTTATTTTATTTTATTATTATTATTACTTTTTTTGCGAAATCCTCCCAACTAATTCCTGTCCAACCTGTCATTCGCGGTCTCTCGACATTTTAGGTCCCTGCGGTTCTGTTCGTTCATCTTTCACCACTCATGTCAAAGTGTTTTGCTTTCGTTATATTGCTGCTGCTTGCTTGGGTAGGTGCGCTTTTCCCCTTCACTTGGGCGCTCTCCCGACATTTCAAACGTTATTGGGGTTTGGTGACCTTATTTCCACATCATCTTTCCGTGCTTCCTGTCTTTGTTCGACTTGGTGACGCGGGTTTCGTTGCTGATAATTTGTCAGCCTGTTTTTCCTTCAATACCCATTGCGATCACCGTTATTCCCCCTTCAACAATTATTGCCATTCCTGGGAGGATAACCACTGCCATTTCTTGTTCCGTATCCGTACACATTTCTCTCTTGGACGATGTCCATGTGTACGAAACTACATTGACATCCTACCTTGTGTTCTTTTGCCAGGCAGCATATTTCGAAGGATACTTGTGGGATTTTAGCTCATAACATGGAATCATTCAAGAAGAACTGGAGCAGTCACTCGCTAAACAGCCGACAGGATGTGAGTCTCCTGGTGGATAAGGCTTAACAGTTGTTCATGAGTGTGTACACTATTTAGCAAGTTTAATTTGAGTTTAGTTCAACAGAAGCAGGAAATTATAAGAGAAAAATGTCAGTTTTCCATTTCAAATGCAAACATTTCCGTATCACAAATTATGAGTTTATCTGCTATAGTGCACTCATACGCATACACTGACGTTGATTTCCTGCTTCTGGTGCTTTTTGTTCAGTATTCCAAAGATTAGATACTTTCATGAGAAAATTAATTAGAAATAGCTGTTGTGATGTAAAGAGAGCGCGACGTTGTCCTCGCGGCAAATAGTGGGGCGCGTCACGTAACTGTGATATCATCATACTGTGTACATTCCGTTTGCGCAATAGTTACGAGCAGATCCGGCGAGACGCTCGATATCTATACATTTCATCGCAGCCGCTTTATGGATGCCAAACTCCTTGGCAACTCCATCTGCGAGGTACTGTAGGCACAGATGATGACTGTGTTTATATTTATTATTCCGACCAGTTCCGTTCATAAACCGTATTCACGGGTCTGTAGAAATATAAAAAACAAAAATCATATCAAAATGCAGAGCGGAAATAACCTGCCCGTAAAACGCTCCAATGCAACGTAATAGTAGCCAACTGCGCATTCCTACAGGGAAGAAAGTAGTGGAGGATAAAACACACGGGCGGCAGAGATATGTGTTACCGTGATACCCTCTGTAAAACATGTTATGTCACAAATTGTCATCGACAGGGGAGCATTACCATTGAATACGATTGCTAACGAAGACCAGTGGCGTATTCATCATTTTATCACGGTGGAAACCATCAAAACTATTAATTAAATCGCTCGTCGAACTTACTTCAGTGGCTTTCCTAAAATTTCCTGAACACAGAATCTCAAAATGTTGAAACAGATGTTAAAAAATGGAAGTTCTCGTCACCCACTTGTATACGGTAATACGCAGTAAGAATATGAAGTGTCACATTTCTAATCTTAAAATGAATGTCAGTGTACCAGCCGTTTTCATGTGTTGGTCTTATGTGGTCCTCCACTTTAAATCATTCTAAGCGTATAATTGGATAAATTTCATGATTGTGGCTGCTTCTTATGACATTGCCAATAGTAAACATTCCCCTTTTATGCGCAGTACGATATATTTGTCCGTGTTAAGCGTCAACGGAAGATGACAAGTGCTTGAATTATCGCACAATCAGCTTAACAGCTCATGCATCCAAGTTTCTGACAAGAATAATATACAGTAGAACGGAAATCAAAACTGAGGATGTGTTAGACGACGATCAGTTCGGCTTTAATAAAGACAAAGGCACCAGAGAAGTAATTATTATGCTGTGGCTGGTAATGGAAGCAAGGCTAAAGGAAAATCAAAACACGTTCATAGAATTTGTCGACCTGGAGAAAGCGTTCGACAATGTAAAATGGTGCAAGATGTTCGAAATTCTGAGAAAAATAGGGGTAAGTTGTACAGAAAACGGGCAATTCAATTTACGTACAAGATTGAGGAGGGAATAGTAAGCGTGGACGAGCAAGAATGAAGCTCTCGCATTAAAAACGGTGTAAGACAGGGATGTAGTCTTACGCCCTACTGTCCAATCTGTCATCGAAGAAGCAATGATGGAAATTAATGAAAGATTCAGGAGAGAAATTAAAATTAAAGGTGAAAGATAATCAACGATAAGATATGCTGTTCACATTGCTATCGTTACTGAAGAAGAATTACAGGAAGTGTTGAATGAAATGAACAGCATAATTGGTACATAGTATCGACTGAGAGTAAATCGAAGAAAGACGAAAGACGAGTTACTTAACATCAAGATTAATGACCACGAAAGCAATAAAGTTAAGAAATGCTTCTACCTAGGCAGCAAAATAACCAATGACGGACGGCGCAAGGAGGACATCAAAAGCAGCATAGAACTAGGAACAAGGGAATTCCTGGCCGAGAGAAGTCTACACAGGCTTTAATTTGAGGAAGAAATTTCTGAGAATGTACGTATGCAGCACAGAATTGTATGGTTGTAAAGCGCAGACTTTGGGAAAACCGGAACAGAAGAAGGTCGAAGCGTTTGAGATGTGGCACTACAGACGAATTTTGAAAAGTGGGTGGACTGATAAGATAAAGAATGAGGAATAAGGCAACACTACCACGGGTGGCGCTAATAGGGAAGTCCAGATTTGGGACTACGCAATTTCCACCTTTTCGGAAACCTGAAAGAACATCAGAGGGAGGGAGGGGGGAGAGAGGGGAACAGGTTCAAAAGTGATGATGACGTTCATACAATGGCTTCGTGACCAAGAAGCCAGCTTCTATCGTCGATGAAGTGAACGACTGATGGAACATTTCGACCGTAGCTCACGGAGAGATCACACAAGTTTCCTCAGTGAAACAATTTCAGGAGGTGGTATTCAGTATTTCATCCATGCACGTATCTGTTTTAAGAACTACACACTTTACTAAATTTAGCCTGGGTAACAGTTTCTATTCTACAGACGATGCTACGTCTCTTAAGCAGCACAGTTACCAGATATACTTCAGTTTTTCGTGCACAGGGATCAAAGATCTTCAGCCCAAAATTGGGATACGTGTAGTACTTCTTTGCTTCCACCTTAAAATTAATTGTATGTTTACTGGGATAGTTACGACAGATCACACGATAATGCACGTCCTGGTATTCGCGACAACCACATTTTCCATCGTATCCATCTACACTGTGTTCCATTTATCTGATGACCGCCTGCCAGGGGCATCGCAGGTCGGCTACGGAAGCCGCGCCTGCCGGTCGAATGGGATCCGCGGGCCTGCACTATGCCCGCCCTTTCTTGCGGGTTTGAGGCTAAAGGCCACTGTTCGAGCAATGAAACAAGCGGCACGAGTGTAACAGTGAAGTTTTGCCGATCCAACGATGGCAAGTGCGAATTATTCAATTACAGAGCACTGCACTCCGTCTTCAGGCCACAAGTGGCCCATCGGGACCATCCGACCGCCGTGTCATCCTCAGTTGAGGATGCGGATAGGAGGGGCGTGTGGTCAGCACACCGCTCTCCCAGTCGTTATGATGGTTTTCTTTGACCGGAGCCGCTATTACTCGGTCGAGTAGCTCCTCAGTTGGCATCACGTGGCTGAGTGCACCCCGAAAAACGGCAACAGCGTATGGCGGCCGGATGATCACCCATCCAAGTGCCAGCCACGCCCGACAGCACTTAACTTCGGTGATCTCACCCGGAACCGGTGTGTCCACTGAGGCAAGGCCGTTGTCATTCAGTTCCGGAACGAGTGTTTATTTACGATTCGTATTTGCGTACAGAGTCCACACGTACTGTTCGGAGAGTCTTTGAACGGATGTTCCTAGCTGTTCGAGTTCCGATTCGTGATGCAGTTCACAAATTAGTGAAAAAATTTCGTGAAAAGGGAAGCGTTCAAGACAAGAAGCGCAAACAACGACGTACAGTGTTCACAGAAGTTCGTCCTAATGACATTGCATACCGTCTGTAAAATTCCCCTAAAAAGTCACTTAGACGTCTTTCGCAGCAAACACAAATATCATGCATCTCTGTACAAGGAGGTGCTAAGCTGCTTTGGCTACGGCCCTATAAATATCAGTAGTACAATAACTTCGACCTGGTGATCCTGTGCACAGGGTTAAGTTTTGCGAATGTGTTTTAAAACAAGTGCATGTCGGTGAAATTGATGTTTACCTCAATCTGATTTCAGACGAGGCTTGGTTAATTCCAAAAACTGTCGACACTGGAGCGATGATAGGCCTGATGTGCTTCATGAGGGACCCCTTGATGACCTAAAATTAGGCGTATGGTGCGCAGTTAGTGGTGGCAGAATAATAAGCCCAATTACAAGTGAATGATATGTGCTAAATATTTCTCGACCGTTTTTTAATGAACTGAGTGAAAGAGAAATAAGCCTCGCATTTTTTTAACAGGCTTCGTCAAGGGCTCATACGGCCAATGTTTCTTTGAACGCAGTTCAAGATGTGTTCGATGAAAGTGATTAGTAACAATATCTGGCCCGCTAGAAGTCCTGATTTAACTCCATGCGATTTTTATTTGTGGGGTGCCCTGAAGGACACAGTGTGCACAACAAATCCTCGCACGATAGAGGAACTTAAGAATAATATCCGTGAATCAATTATTTCAATATCTCAGTGAGAATTACACCGTACGATTAATAATTTCTTGAATCGATGGTAGAAATGCATGAAAAATAATGGCAGGCAGTTCCAGCATATCCTTGTGTTACCTGGGTGAGTAAAAAATTTCCTTGCTTATATTTTAAATGTAGTCAAATCGTAGCACAGCAATAGACGGGCGACACGGCATCTGATTGTCGGGGAACGGTGCGCTCATAGTACGGTATCTATCTACTGCGCCACACAAGATACCATCATGTAGATGGAACGCCCAGTATAATGTCCCACTTAATCAAGTGAGCCAGTCACTGGTGCTGCGTCAATTCCGATAATACTCGGGCTCTTTCAAATCTTTCTTCTGAAATTGTCGCCGCTGTGCGTTTCCCGTAGTGAAGGGTAGTCGTCTGGAGGCTTGGTAAATTCTTTGTTCAAGAATATCTTGCTGAATTTCTGTCTCTCAGATTCACAGGGAACTCCAAAAAACGAGTTACGTTCATCGATTACGTGCTTCAACATCCCAGGCTGTTTGTGGTCCAGCTCTTTGGGAGTTGTGGCCCATAAATTCGGCAGCTTAGTGTAGTTTACCGCATGGCGTAGTTTTCATTTAACAAGTTACATTTAAGCTTGAGCTGGCCTTTTTGGCAAGTAAAGGTCTGGACCAAATCAGGCAAGCACATTCTTCCGTGTTTTGTTTCTCAGAACCAATGGTCGATCTCGTTACTACCGATTGCTAATTCTCTCAGTACTACATTTCTTGCGGCGATTTTATGGCAAGTCTTCTCACAGTAACGCTTTTGCGTCAATAGCTGGCCCAGTAGGACACTGAATGAACTCGGTTTATCAGTATGTTTCATGTTGATGCCATTTACATTCAGCTTTCGCATAACTTGTATTGAACGAAGGTGAAAGGCGCTGACCTCTGTCCTTGAGAGAGTTTGTTACACGTATCAAAGGCAGTTAGTATGCAGGGTTTTCTACAGTATAAAATAGCCATGAAAACTTTTAACGTCCGCAGCTCGTGGTCGTGCGGTAGCGTTCTCGCTTCCCACGCCCGGGTTTCCGCGTTCGATTCCCGGCGGGGTCAGGGATTTTCTCTGCCTCGTGATGACTGGGTGTTGTGTGATGTCCTTAGGTTAGTTAGGTTTAAGTAGTTCTAAGTTCTAGGGGACTGATGACCATAGATGTTAAGTCCCATAGTGCTCAGAGCCATTTGAACCGTTTTGAACCAAAACTTCTAACATTGCAGCTGTACTGACATTTGAGATAAGTACAGCTATTGACATGGTACACACGTACAGTTTATTTTATATTTTATGCGAGTCTTTTGCCCTTTTGGGCGTTCTGTATTAGTATTGGACCATGCCGCTTTAGGCAATTTGATTTTTAGTGTGTTCCGAAGAAGGCTTGGTTATCCACGCCGAAACCTTGGTCAACAGCCGGTTTCGATTTGCAAATCGAGGCGGATTCTTTACAATCATTTTATAATAGTCATGTAGACTCACGAAACCATCATGACGATATCGAAATATCTCTTCCTAATTATAATTTCCAATAAACGAGATAACTCTTACCGAATATGATGTAGTGAATTAGTCAAATAATCATAAACAGCCGCATATCTGACCACATACCGGTGATAAGTGGTTAAAAGGACAAGCATTCACCATTCTTATTGGTACCTTAGCCACAGCCATCGCTTTGTTGCAGGCTGCCAGCTGTACGCATGCGCAGTGGGTCACTTCGGGCTGCTGTCCATCGTGACGTTGGCCGCCATAGCCGTGGAGCGCTACATGGTCATCACGGCCAAGCCGCTGTCCGCCTCCTGGAAGATGACGCAGTACACCGCCAGGAAGGTAGGCTCAGCCATCTCGTGTAACTTTTTTATATTTGGTATGTCTTCAGGTAGAGAGCAGTAGCGAGTACAGTGACTTGTGCCGTACCGTTTGTAGCAGTTGAAAGCTCCGCACACAATGAATAGAAAAGCAGTTGACACTTCTGAGATAATTTCTTTGTAACATAAAACGTTCTCTGTGTGTGTTTTAAAACAAGATAAAACTCCAATTTACTTTATGAAACGTTTCTATAGCTGCAGTTAACATAATCGAAGGTTTTATTTTTAATTAAACAAAGAATTGGCGAAACATATTGTTAGGCTTCGTTCGAGCTATGATACAGGACAGGCATTGTAGAGAAGAAGAATCCCAGTAACGAATCTTTCTTCTGATACAGTTACCACTTTGGTTCATTATATTTATGGCGTCCAGCAGTAGCAGAGAATCCATTTCTTTTACCGATAATTGGGCTGTACACCTTTCGATCATCTTCCGAGTGAATGAAAATTCGAATTTTGCAGTAAAGTAAAATAGTATTGTTTTTCGAAGTACGCATGATTTTGAGCACAAAAGACACCGGGGGCTATTGCTGTAATATAATTATTCTATTATACTTTAAAAATAGACATATACATGCATGCTGGCACTCCCAATAAAACGTATAGGCTAAGGAACATTTGTTGGCGACCAAACTGTCGTTGTTGGAGCACTCTTCGAAGCACGTCTGACTTACAAATCAAATATTTCCGCATTTATATTGTCTCTAGTACTTATTAATATATTGATATTGATGCTTATTAATATATTGATACTACTGAAATAAATTATATGTTGCTCAAAAACATAGTTTAACCTCTGTACCATGGATTTAGTTCATCAAAATGAATGAAAATTGGTTGTATAACATTGAAAAACAGACCTGGGCATTACTCCTGGGCCAACGTAAACTTACAGTGGGAAATGCAATTGCCGATGACAGTTGTGAAAGCGAACAATGCTATTCCCACGACGATGGCAATGACAACATTGGATGTTCGCAAAAACAATTTCGGCTAGTTCACCAGTCATCTATGCGTTTTCCCATACATGGAACACATTCAGCATAAAAGTTTGATCAGAATGCCTACCACCATCAAATGATTTTAGCTGATATATAAAATAGCAATTGCCACGCCAACAACAAAAAACCTCTGGGAAAATGGAGCTGTAGAAACTTTTTTCCCCACAATCATCACCGTACCTACTGTTGGTACGTTAAGCACCTTAGCAAGGATCTGTCTCAATGGAGTACGTTCATAATTACCTATCTAAGTTCTTCAGGTCTCAAAGTAAAACTTTATTTTTTCGTACACATCTTCCCGTTTGCGACTGAGTCTTCCTCTTTATTTTCCACAGCCATAAAAAAAAATCAAGCAATGATCAATGCTTCTCCAAGCTCCTCTTCATTGTTGCGTAATCACGTGAATTATTGCCTATCTTTTTCAGGGATGGCAAGAAAACTGATCGTTCCATCAATACATTTGGATTATTCAAAGTGCGAAATTAAAATATATTTTCGTTCTCTCCCACATGTACGTCATCTCTCAGTAATGATCTGCCACTTTTGTTTAATACAAGTTTGCTTGGGTCTTATTTATAGCACCTCTTTGAACTTACTTGTCCGTAGGACAGATATCTTGGCTTATGAGCATTGGTAGCCTAGAGAATTTTCTTCGTCGACTCGTCTTCAACACGATCACATTTAAAGAATTCTTCTTTTTCTTCTTCTTTTTCTGCTTCTTCTCCTTTGCCACTTTCTACTATCATAAAATGATTGCTTTCTTTGTACCTTTCCCTTTCGTCCTGGTCTGTCTTCTTTCGTACTTTCTTCTACAACAAAAACTGGTGAAATGTTTGTATCCACCGTTGTGCTCAGCTGGATTAAGGTCTGAAATTGGGAATAATGTAATTTCTCCATTGAGTGTAACAGACTACACAGCATTGTATTTAATGCACTATCACTTATTAATTCGACGTGTTTTTTGTGCTTAATGGCAATAAATTTGAAAATTAATCCCTATTAAAATTTCACTCAATTGCCTTAAAAGAAATAATGTTTTTCTTGCTAATCAAACTTCGGGATTATGTGTAAGTATAAATTTTGTTACGAGCAAAACCAGCTTTCATTTCCCTGTAGAATCGCTGTAGCATAATTATATTTATTCGGTATTTATTAGCAGTCTTTCTCAGTTAAGATACAGCTGTTACATCTGTAGTTGCTTCACTACTTGTTTCTTTTTGTGTCGCACCTCTGTCTTCCTCTTATAATTTATTATGTTGCCTTCACAAGGAAAATAAGGTTGTTACGCCGCAATATATTTCAATTAACTGTAATAAATTTCGCATACATCATCATTTTATACTTGTTCCTTATGAAATGGTAATTGAATAACATTTTTATGGCAAAATTGTGGTCAGTCACAGCACCCAGACGCGTTTCGTCTTAGTTACAAGACATCGTCAGTGGGTGTCACATAAGCGGCTAATTCAGTATTTGTAAGCCAAACAGCTTTGTCTCAAGTGGCGAACTGGTTGAAAGTTTTCAGTTTGTTTTCTGGTCACTGTTTTCGAACTACAGCCATTTAACTACCATTTTTTTTGTCTACGACAGTTAAGCAGCTGTATTTCGAAAACGGTGACCACGTAGAAACCTGCAAACTTTCACCCAATTTGCCACATAAAGGAAAGCTGTTTAGGTTGCAAATAGCGAATTAGATGTTGATATGTACCCGCTGAAAATGACTGGTAACTAAGGCGTAACGCGTCTGAGTGCAAAAATTTAAACAAAAAAATTAAAGTTCAGCTTGCAAAAGACGTTTTTCAGTTGCACTGATTTTGCCGGACCTAAACTCGAACTCGGGACGTTTGCCTTTCGCGGGCAAGTGCTCTGCCGTTTGAGCTACCGAAGCACGACTCACGGCCCTTTCACAGCTTCACTTCCGCCAGTATTTCGTCTCCTACCTTTCAAACTTCACAGAAGCTCTCCTGCTTTTGTTTCGTGTTGTTTTGAAATGCAGAAGACACATATTCCAGATGGAGTTTCCTGTTTTATGCACATTTCAGAGCTTGCACTCCTCTGGGATGTTCTTGCATATGTGAAAATGACGCAGCAGCAGCTAGACAGAACTAATGTTGACTATTCACAGTTTGTGTGTGTTGGAACTTGCTGACTTAGCATGTTGGTGTGTTATGGTTCAAATGACTCTGAGCACTATGGGACTTAACAGCTGTGGTCATCAGTCCCCTAGAACTTAGAACTACTTAAACCTAAGTAACCTAAGGACATCACACACATCCATGCCCGAGGCAGGATTCGAACCTGCGACCGTAGCAGTCGCGCGGTTCCGGACTGCGCGCCTAGAACCGCGAGACCACCGCGGCCGGCGGTGTGTTATAAAAGCTGTAACACCCACTGAGTAGCTTTTCATTGGTGCTACAACATGACAGACATCATCGTCATAGCAGAGCGTGTCATCATTCTTCACTTCTTCGGTCTGCTTGCAAAATGTAAGTATGACACGCTTTGTATACTGCTGATAGAATCTATATGCTTTCTTATGAATTACTTCTCGCAATACAAGAAAACCGAAATTCTTGTATTTGTATGTTACAGAACATGAAGAATTTGGCTGTGGGCAGAAGCAAAATACGCAATGAACGGTTATAGATACTGGAGGTGGAACAACGCTCTCCAGTATAGAGCGCGAGGTGTATGAACACCAGGTTTAGAGAGGTAGTCCTGGTTTATTTCAAAGACTGCAAAATACATCTGTCGTCAAAATTCTTAACTACCAGTGCTAATGAGCAGGACTATCTCAACTGGCGGCACTGTATGCATGATTTGTCATGGAAGAGTTAACATCTTGACTCCTTGTTTAACTTACGAGTCATTAGTTCTCACATACAAAGACGTTGGTTTCGGGTGCAATCTAAACGCTTTTTTAGAAATGAACGTGAACTTTCTAAAAATTAGAACTCGCATAAGAGGGAGTACCTTAACGATTCTGAATTCTGTACTTTTGGAGTGTATGTATTTATCACATTAGTTTTGTCTGTATCAGTAAGACAAACTCCTTCATTATAGCATAAAGATGTACACTGATCAGCCAGAACATTACGACCACCTCCCTAATGGCAGGTATGTCCACCTTTGGCTGGAGTAACAGTGGTGACGCAACGTAGCATGGAAGCGACAACGTCTTGGTAGCTCTCTGGTGGGAGCTGGTGCCACATCTGTACACACAAGTCATGTAATTCCCGTAAATTCCGGGAAGGGGGGCAATGATCTCTGACACCATGCCAGATGTTCTCGATCGGATTCAGATCTAGTGTGTTCGAGGACCAGCACATTAATTGGAACGCCACTGTGTTCTTCGAACCGCTCTATCATACTACTAGCCTTGTGACATAGTACATTATCTTGTTGAAAAGTGCCACTACCGTCGGGAAATATGATCGTCATTAGGTGGTGTAGTGGTGTACGTGGGCTGAAACCAGTGTGAAATACACCGTGTCCGTTATGGTGCCATGCACGAACTCCACTGGACCCATGAATTACTACTTGAATTTTCCCCAGATCATAATGAAGCCGGCGCCAGCTTGTCTCTGCCCCGCAGCACAGGTGTCAAGGAGCTGCTATTCTGGAAGACGACGGACTCGCGCCCTCCCATGGGCATGGTGAAGAAGGCATCGGGATTCATCAAACAATGCAATGCACTGACACTGCCCAAATGTCCTGGGCCGATTGTTACGGGCCCATTTCAGTTGTGGTTGCCGATGACGTAGTGTTAGCATTGGCACGTGCTTGGTTCGTCGGCTGCGGATGCACGTCGTTAAGTGTGTTCTGTGCAATTTGTGTTCAGACACTCTTGTTTTCTGCCCAGCATTTAAGTCTGATGTTAGCTCCGCCACAGTTCCCCACCTCTTCTGTTTTACCAGTCTGCCCCCATGTGCAGCATCTGGGAATGAGTGGTGGCCACCCAATCCCACGACGCGTGGACGTGGTTTCGCCTTGGTTTCACCACGTATTAAGATATTCACCAAAGCACTCCTCGTAATCCCGACGTTTCCTTCAATTTCTGAAATGCTTGCATCGAACTTCCGGGCCATCACTATCTGCCCTCAGTCAACCTCAGATAGATCGCAATCCTTCCCGATTCTACACACCGACAGCACACTCACTGATTCTACGTGCACCATTCACGTTCCTGACTAGCAGTCATTCCTCGCCAGGTGACGCTGCTGTCGCCTGAACGGGTTTACATCGATAGTTGGTCGGTGGCCATAATGTTCTGGGTGTATTATTTGTACTGTATACGGTTTGCCTGCAAAGTGCAATTCAGTCTCATTTAGATTTCATTGAGACAGATACAGCAGTCAAACCTTGGCTGTACTTTGTAACCTCCCCCTCACTTATCGACCTTAATGACAGTGAAAAATTAAACCGCGTGTACCCGAAGTTAATCTGTCGGTAAAGAGGGAGGAAAGGGTTACATCTAAATGAAAGGAAAAATGCAAATGAAACTGGTGGTAATTAATTTTGAAAAGGGGTAAAGTTAATAAAGAAAGTAAATGTGCGGCCATTACGTTAACAATTAACTAGCGGTAATTAGATATTTGAGATTTGGGGAAAATTACGGTCGCCAGTCCTATGGAAAATTACTATAGCAACTCAAAAAGAAAGGTTATTGCACATATAATTAGCACTAGAAGCGTGGCAACTGAAGGTTGACACGTGTAGTGTGAAAACCGAAAGTTTGTCAGAAGTAATAAATTTCGCTACACTCTGACTTAATTTAGCAAAAGAATTAATAAAACCGGAAAATTGAAAGTTAATTTAGTGACTGAAATTAATAGTGAGCCTTGTTACTGAAGCACATCGAAATTCAGTAAAATACGGTTAGTCTTGGGCTACCTCAACAATCATTTCAAAAGCTACTTGAATGTACGCAATTTAGAAATAAGAGATTTAACTTTGAACTTGAATTTAATGATTCTGAACAATTAACAATAGTAAAATTTAGTACATACCAAGCTGAGCAGTAGTCACAGGTAAGCTAAAATATGGTAACAAAACTCCCACTCATAATTTGTGCTTGTGTAATCTAAATATTGTAGCCAGCTATGAATACTTTAACTGAACTTTGAAATTAAAGCAGTGAAATGGAATAATATTACTTTAATGCTGGCGTTTGAATTTCAACGACACTCGGGTTCATTCCGGAAAAGCTAGGGACCCTGCTTGGTAATGCAATTGGGACAATGAGCAACAAAGGTTCATGCTAAATTGGTGTAATTTTGTGAATGGACAATTTTTAAAAGCTGGGGTCTGCCATACAGTTCTAAAACTTTACGTGCTTCCAGTCTTCCTTGTTGGTTGATTGAAGGTTTGAAGTCGTCAGGCGAGGAGGTGGCGACAGTCACTCATTGTCGGCCGTCGCTGTTGCAGAAGCTGGATGTTGGCGCGCCTTCTTCTCGACACTGTCACCAGGCGAAACGGGCTCTTGATGTGCGGCAGCTAATGCTTCCCGTCAGCGACACCGTGTCAGAAACTATCATAGCAATTCGAGCGCAATTACATGCTGCCAAACCCCGAAAGCGCGGCAACTCGCGGGGGCATCGCACAACACACCTGCTCAACTGCACTACTCCAGCCAGACTCCCCTCTGCCCGCGCTCCACGCGACAGAGTTAAAACTACCAAAGATACTAAACACTTTGGTTCTCCACACAACCTATCGATGTATTCGTTCGATAGCATAGTTTTCCCTAGGCCAGACCCAGCGTATAAATACAAATACTATTATTCACAAAACAAACCAATTATACATCGACATAAATGCATATATATACAAATAGTAAAACAATTACAAAGACACAGAAATGTTATATCTTCAGGTAACAAAATAAGGAAAAAAATTTGCAGTGCAATTGATGGAAATAGGAGGATATGCATTTCCGGCGTTACAACTTCATGAGTAATTTAAATAACAAATTGCAATTTGATTCAAATAACACATCGTACTCCAACAGCAGTTGTGGAAGACTGAGTTAATTTGTTACCAGAAGTGTTTGTAGATAACTATTTACTACCCTCAAGAACATGAAAAGAAGCATTTTGAGGTAACATTGGTACTTACACACTCTTTATTGTTAGCCGATTTCAGTTTTAGCGAACAAAATTGGAGGAAAAGTTTTTGAATAGGTCAATCCCAAAATTACATTAAATTCAAAACGGATACAGCCACATGTCTAGTACAGACTTTCTCCATAGTAGCATGTTTAATATAATAAAAACTTCAAAAAACTATGGATCACAAAAATTCAGAATGTGTAACAGACGACTCTTAGCTGTTAACAACCAGTGTATATAAAGCAAAAATTCAACAGATTGAATGAACGAGTAAATTAACTCTAACCGAAAAAGTACAGAACCTCGTTGCTAATGATATGTTTTGCTGCTTTTCGTTTAGTGTAGCCCATTTCAGGAAGAAAATTATTGACATTGTTACGTTATCCGTCAGAGAAACCATTCATTATTTTTGGTCAAATGAGTTAAATGGCAGCCATTGAGAGCCTATCATGGAGCCAGTTACTGAAAGAAAACAAGAAATAAAAACTCTTCTTTTTGTTCACCTAATTATTTAACATTTTGCAAGGAAGGCTGTTACTAAATTTTCATGTTACTCACAGTCGTGGACGCCATCCAACGCAAATGAGCTTCCACACAAACGCCGGATCCCTCGTACCAACGGTTCAGACCTCGGGCAGTTTGTTTTGGTAATTTGCCCCATGACAGCCGTCAACGCAACTAAGTAATGTTCTAGTAAGTAGGTGTGTAAAACTAGCGGCTTGTCCGCTAAGGGACCTTCGAGAACTGAAGCTCCGCGAACAATAATACAAAACTTCAGTAATTAAGCGAGACGGTCCAAAATCAACGCGATATAGATACAGCTCATCTCCTGACAACGTATTGTGTTTTCATGTAGATTTCCAAACAGAATAACTACATCTCCCCGATGAAACAATTTAATTGCAGCGTTCAGAGAACGTGAAACTTGTTTATTTTCAATTAATATCGTCAAATTACACCCGCTGCGTGTACTTACTTTTTCAGGTCATTTTAGTATTGCAATGCAATGTTTACAGGCTTCCAGTAAGGTCTTCTCTCAATTCAAGATCTGTGCACAGAATTACAGACTCATATGCCATTGTCGCAGGCACTGGATAAAATATCGAGCTCCCTATATCGAAGCCACGATATAAAACACTGAAATCTGGTTTCTCATGACAGAGCGGATCAGGTTGTGGAAAGGGGCCAAGACCCATTACTGTGACTTACACAAGAACAGAACAAAACAGAACAGTGGTGCTCAGAAGTGTTAAAAGGGTCGGCCTGTGGAGGGAGCTCTAACGTAAGTTTAGGTAGACAGGCAGCCAAGCGGAATACTAAATAATCGGATGGCAACACGACCTATTGTCTGCTGAAGGACCTACCAACAACCTAATATCAGTTCCCTCGGCCGACCAACAGCACGACAACCGAAAATAACAGCGAAGGACGAAGACACCAAAAGCACAACTTTTTCAAATATTGACGACTAAATACAGCCAAGGCACAATAACCACTCAAAAATATGAACAAACTCAAAGGCTGTCGATCTACACGCCATGCCGGACAGCATCAACACAGCGAGGAAACACACACTTGCTGCTCTGTCGCAACTGACCGACTGGCTACTCCAGTACGCAGACAGCATTCATCTGCTCAGTGGAAATCACAGAAGTTACACACAGTTCCACCTGGCACCAAGAACTCTGACAATCCTAAAACCAATCACCGTGGAACAACAGGTAAAAATGACAAGTCGACACGCACAGAGTTGCCATAAGCGGTCGGTGACCAAATACAAGTCGTCCGATGAGACGACGACCGAACGACCTACCAAGGTCGTCCCCACCCAAGTAATGAGTGTCGGCAACGGTCGGCTGAGTCTTACCTGTCCGAAGCTCACTGCAGCTCCAACCCGCCTCAACTCGATTTCCGTTCGGAACTCGGAGACACAGCGACCTGGACACACTGGCCTGGACCCACCCATGCAGAGGTAACTCTTGCCCGTCGGCGACGACACCTCTGCACGAGTAAGGAACCGACCCACGTCCGGCAAGATGACCAACTGGGGAGGCCCAGAAACGGTCAAAAGACCAAATACACGTCGCCCAATGAGATAACCAACCGAACGACCCACCAACGGTCGTCTCCGTTCAAGTTTTATTCCGCCGGACAATGCATGTGTGTCGCCAACGGCTGGCGAGTACTGGCTGTGCAGACCTCAGAGCTCCATTCCGACTGAAACCCGACAGACGACGACCCGGAAATACTAGCGGTCGCTCCAGAGATAGTAAGGCAGTGCATATAACGATAAGCGCTGCTACTGCCACTCGCGGGCAAGCAAACCAGCAACTTAGTACCACCAATAAATTGAATAAGAAAAGAGGCGAAAGTATGGTAAATAGAAGGGGACAAGCAATACACGGCGTGAACATGAGCTGCGCACAGCTCAAACACTATCAGTTTTGGAGTACGGAAATCATTTTAAATCTAATCGGTTTAACGTTAGGAATTTTAATAAGAGTAACAGCATCCAGAAGAAGTTAAATCTATCTGCGTGTTTCACCTCTAATATATATATATAATTCAGCTGAAAAACAAATATTATTTTCATATGTCTGGAAACATTATATGAATAAATCCAGCTGAACATCTCACAAAATAACTATGAAAAAAATCGTCATTGATTATCGTCACTCTTGTATGTACGATACACGAACAGAATAAGGACTGGGAGAAGTGATACTGATATCTGTATTACTCACCGCCTCGCATTGTGAGGTGGATTTCGGACTATAGAGAAGATATAGATATGCTACGCCGAAATGATATTTTAACGCCATCCTAACGAAGATTTTATCGACTACCGTCAGCCCAATCTATGAACCAGATCATGCAACCACTTGAGGATTCGACACGTTTTTGTGATAGAAATAGGCCGTGGATTTTTCAAATGTGTTATATCAGCGTGTTTTTGACATTATATAGAAAACCCAAGGAAGCGATAAATGAGGGAGGTTGGAGTTAAATTCAGTGACATTTCACCCGTAGTATGTTCGTAGCTTGACGTGGAATCGGAACCGAAAACTGGGCTTAGCTCTTGAAATAACTAATACAGTAGAAAATTGCCAACAACCTAACGTAGTTGTAATGGAAGCAGGCTTAAATATTACTGTGATACTTATATTCAATGTACAGTTCTTCTCGTTTTTTACAAGTGAGCACATTAAAAAGCTATATTTTGTCAGTCAGTACAAGGATATGATTATCATAACCTGAAATACCTGAATATATATGATTAATATGACAGCGTTCTCTTGGCCGAGCGAGGTGGTGCAGTGGTTAGCACACTGGACTCGCATTCCGGGGGACGACGGTTCAAACCCGCGACCGGCTATCATAATTTAGGTCTTTAGTGATTTCTCTAATTAGCTTCAGCCAATGCCAGAATGGTTCCTTTGAAAGGGCACTGCCGACTTCCTCCCCCATCCTTCCCTAATCCGATGAGACAGATGACCTCGCCGTTTGGACCCCTCCCCCGAATCAACCAAGCAACCAACCGACAGCCATATCTTGCCGTGAAGCTACGATAGGTTTCAAAAGTAGGGTATACTAGTATCTTAAATATTACCACGGGAATAACAGTTCTGACCTAGAGAAAGTCTGTTCCGACTTCCTTGCTATTAAACAGACACAAAATACTCGACGATGTGAATGTAACTGGGAGAGCAATATATTGCGTTGGCATGTTATCACGAGTAGTACAGTAGCTCGTGCTTTCTGCCACTGTCTTTTGAGGAGGAGGGCCTTCCCCCTACGGAACACTACTGCAACACAGAACAAAAATATTAATAATAATTACATTAAACTTCTTGTTACATCGTCCCCCACCTCACCCCTCTACCCAGTTGTAGGTAGGATGTTACTGTCCGTTGTGT
This sequence comes from Schistocerca serialis cubense, assembly GCF_023864345.2. Classification (NCBI taxonomy): domain Eukaryota; kingdom Metazoa; phylum Arthropoda; class Insecta; order Orthoptera; family Acrididae; genus Schistocerca; species Schistocerca serialis. The sequence goes on from NC_064638.1 coordinate 303,486,764, forward strand.
AATTTGCCTTGGGATCCAAATACGCGAGTGGAGTTACACTTTTCGTAAATTTCATTGAAATATTAGGAGGTCTTAGAGTACAATTGTTATAAGTTGTGGTTCTTATAATGGATTTCTCAGATATTAAAAAAGTTGAAATTTCTTTGAAATATTAGGATGTGTTACAGTACAATTGCTAGAATGTGTGGTTATTTTAATGGCTTTCTTTGATATTTAAAACATTGAAAACCTCCCACTCTCTTTTGAAACTGAATCTGAGTGTGCATAAGATCTTAAACATGGTTTATGTCCTAAAATACACCCCCAGAAAGAGCACATGACCCATTAATTATCGAATCTGACTACTGTTGCCGGCCGGAGTGGTCGAGCGGTTCTAGGCGCTACAGTCAGGAACCGCGCGACCGCTACCGTCGCAGGTTCGAATCCTGCCTCGGGCATGGATGTGTGTAATGTCCTTAGGTTAGTTAGGTTTAAGTAGTTCTAAGTTCTAGGGAACTGGACCTCAGAAGTTAAGTCCCATAGTGCCCAGAGCCATTCAACTACTGTTATGAAGGTTTGGAGATGACAAAACTCTTGCAAATCGCAAAAGAATAATGGTTACTCAGCAGTGATACGTTGGCGTTTAAATTACCACTTTGACTGAAAACAGCGTACCCTGTTGTCTCAAATAGTAATGAGCTGTCCATTGTAGAACATGTGTGTTTGTTTTTTGAGAGCTGCGGTGCCTATTAACCTCAAAAACCAGGAACTTATGTGTTGGAAGAAATATTTTTCTATGATACCGTCCTGCCATCGTGTGTCTCCAAGTAAGTCTCCAAGTCGCCTTCCGTAAAGTGCTGTAAACTACTTACGCAAGTGCTGTAAACTACTTACGCAAGATAATCGGAAACTCTGCGGTTAATCCAAGGATGACGGAATACGAAAGTGCAAAGAAAGTGAAAGGAGCACATTTTTATGAAGCAAACGAGAAGCATTCATATGGTGGATTCGTGAGTAAAGGAATAGGTTCAAGATAAGAAATTCTTAAAGACAAAACATATTAAATATGCGGTAATGTTTGAAATGGCGGACATTATAGCAGGAAGAAAATACAAAATAAAGTATAGCAGCACCACCACTTAGGATAGGGAAAGTTAGTTTTGTGCGATATTATGAGCGCAAGTTACAGCCAGGCGCGGGCCGGATTGCAGTAAGTTACGCTGACCGGCGTTTGTGAAGTGGAATGGAGGCCACAGGGCCGTCGAACCGCTGAAAAGCATAAACGCAGCGGTTTGCATGTCGCAAGTTACAGGTAGATGGGGCCCACTGGCGCAACTGGGGTGTGGTGTGTACGTGACTCGGAGCGATGCGTTAGCGAAACACGGGCGCGCAGCCGAGTACAAATAGTTGTTGTTTTCTAATGAGAGTCATTCAAGTGTAGCAGCTCTTCTACACTGCGGGGCGTGTCACACTGCTGGGCTACACGCAGCAACAGATTGGGCGACAGGGTCCCAGTCCACGGCGGATCGTTGGTTCGACCCTCTGAGGCCGACGCTGAGTCCGCAGCCAGCCAGGGCGGGCCACTCTTCGGCTCGCTACCGCGGACAGTCGTCTCAGCTCCCGACATGCGCTGGAGACTTCCGTGGCGAGGACCACAAAATCGGACGCCGGATCGCGGGCGGTCGTTGCTGCCGCGTTTCCAGCTGTGCCAGCCGAGCAAGAAGCAGCAGTGGGGCCGGCCTACGTCTCTCGGCGGAGCAGCGCGGAGACAACGACAGTGGTCGCTGAGTCGGCTACTGGCGCAGCCATCCTGACGTAATCGTAACTCTACAGCTGGCGAACAAGGCCGGCACGACACAGAGTTGCGTTGCAGAGGTCGCTGGGGCAGTGGCCTCAGCATTGTGGGGCCAGTGACACGGACCGAGATGAACGAAGCATTGCAGTGGAAATGAATAAATCATTTGGAAAGTTCTCGCCGAGTTTTAATACAGCACCTCCTGGCATCCACCCTCTACATTTGGTGTCAATACGCCACATTTGACGTCCGATACCACAACAAAGGTTACAAGCTTCTTAAAAAATGGTTCAAATGGCTCTGAGCACTATGGGAATAAACTTCTGGGGTCATCAGTCCCCTAGAACCTAGAACTACTTAAACCTAACTAACCTAAGGACATCACACACATCCATGTCCGATGCAGGATTCCAACCTGCGACCGTAGCGGTCGCTCGGTTCTAGACTGTAGCGCCTAGAACCGCTCGGACACCCCGGCCGGCTACAAGCTACTAAAACTTGATCTTGCAAGAGAGGGAAACTGTGAGACACTTGAGTCTATCTTTCATAAAACATCCAACAGCCATAAATTTGATCAATAACTGTATTATGCTACCAGTTACGGTGCCTCATTTGCACCATCTTCAGGCCTCTGTACACGAAACGGGATAAGCCATCCAGTTGTTCGTGTTCACTAAAGGAACCACTACTTCAATCTCGTTTCTGTAGATATCTTCACAGCCGAAGTGGACACTTTACACATTTAACAACACGTATATCTGGTCTGAGTGCAGGGAGTGTGCGGCAACGAGACTTTTTTTCTCTCACTTTCAGTAGATACCTGATTACTTTCTCCCTTACTCAGCACAATGTCGAATGAGGGTTTGCAGAGAATGATAGTAGTGTCTGTTGTGCTGTGTACGCTGGACACAATAATATCTGTCGAGTGGAAGGAGTCAAGATTTTATTCTACTTCATCGTTGTTGTCTTCCTCTTCTTTGCATCTGTTTCTCTCTTGAGAGGCAATATGTTGCTGAAATTTGATTCCCACTACATTTCCTTGTTTAAGACGGTAGCATTAGCTTTCTGCAGTCCTTATTGATCAGCAAGTCTTCCTTCAGTATAGGACGACTCTTTCATGTAAGTGTTTTCATTTTGTATCACAATCGATATGGAATCGTTGTGAGCGAAAGCTGATTTATGTTTACGGTATTTGAAGCAAATAATAAACTCAGCAACGGGAATCTTTTATCTCAGAATCAGTAGTTCATTCTTTACTTCTCATTTGCCCATTTTCTTTCCTGTTCCACTAACAAATATAGCGAGGGAAAAACTACTATCTATAAACATTCGTATGAGCCGCTATTTCTCGAATCTTCTCTTCGTGGTCCTAATGGGCAATTATGTTGGTGGGAGTAGAATCATTAGGCAGTCAGCTTCAGATACAGGTTCTTTAGATTTTCTTATTAGTGTTCCTCTGACAGAAGTTTGCATTCCTTCCAGAGTTTCCTATCTGAGTTCGCGAAGCATTTCCGTAAGAATTACGTGACGTTCGAACCACCGGTATAAAATCTAGCAGTCCGCTTCTCAATTGCTTCGATGTATTTCTTCAGTCTGACCTGGTACAGATCCCAAACTCGCGAGCACTACTCAACAATAAATCGCACCAGTGTCCTGTATGTGGTCGCCTTTGCAGGTTCTATCTACATCTACATGGATACTCTGCAAATCACATTTAAGTGCCTGGCAGAGGGTTCATTGAACTACCTTCACAATTCTTTATTATTCCAATCTCGTATAGCGCACGGAAAGAATGAACACCTATATCTTTCCGTACGAGCTCTGATTTCCCTCATTTTATCGTGGTGATCGTTCCTCCCTATGTAGGTCGGTGTCAACAAAATATTTTCGCATTCGGAGGAGAAAGTTGGTGATTGGAATTTCTTGAGAAGATTCCGTCACAACGAAAAACGCCTTGCTTTTAACGGTTTCCAGCCCAAATACTGTATCATTTCAGTGACACTCTCTCCCATATTTCGCGATAATAGAAAAAGTGCTGGCTTTTTTTTTAACTTTTTCGATGTACTCCGTCAGTCCTATCTGGTAAGGATCCCACACCGCGTAACAGTATTCTAAAAGAGGACGGACAAGCGTAGTGTAGGCAGTCTCCTTAATAGGTCTGTTACATTTTCTAAGTGTCCTGCCAGTAAAACGTATTCTTCCTTCCCCACAACATTTACTATGTGTTCCTTCCAATTTAAATTGATCGTAATTGTAATACCTAGGTATTTAGTTGAGGTTACGGCTTTTAGATTAGACTCATTTATCGTGTAACCACTCTTTCATAAAATTCTCCCAATAAATCGAAGCCGACCATTTGCATTCCCTACCACAGTACTCACATGCTCGTCCCATTTCATGTCGCTTTGCAACTTTACGCCCACGGACGAAAACGAATTCACTGCTTCAAGTTGGACACTAGTAATACTGTAGCCGACCAGTACAGGTTTGTTCTTCCTATTCATCCGCATTAATTCACATTTTTCCACAATTAGAGCTAGTGAAGACAATTCATATCGTTTTAAAGGAGTCAAGACATTTTCCACTTACTTATTCTGTTTCTTCGTTGTCGTCTTCTTCTTCTTCTTTGTGTCCGTTTTCATCTCTTCAGACACAACACATTGCCTGTGTATGATGCCCATTACGTTCCCCTGAATGAAATCGGACAATCATTTCCCCTCTGTCGAAATCGACAAAATTTCCGTCTTGATCTCTGACTGACATATTTAATTCTGAAATGCAGTTAACAACTGGCTAGCAAATATGTGATTTCGATGATTGCACAGTATTACATCCGGGTGATGCTGCAGGCCAGAATCGATGTAACATTTTTGTAGGAGCAGTATTACGGAATTTACTTGGAGAAATATTACATTCGGCCCTTGGAACTTCAACGATCTGAATATTTACTCGATCTTCTGTTGTATTTAATGTTTCTTTTTCAATTACATCTCCATCAAAACCTATAACTCGGCCTATATCATAATTCACTTAAAATCAACATGTACAGTACTCCACATTCGATATCGTTTGAGAGTTTTATTATAGTTGATGTTGATTTTGACAATGATTCATTTTTTTCCTTTTTCTCCTCGTCGTCATCATCTCGGTCATTCTTGATGTTGTATTACTCTGTGTCTCTCAAAATGACGGGAAAAGCGTTATCGAGTTCATACGTTAAAGGAACCCTGTCCAGCATTTACACATCACGTAGATGTAAGTATAGAAATGGGAGTTATTTTTTATCGGTGTAATATTCGGTATGTAATTCCAGCCAAATACATTGAGCAAGACAAATGGTTCAAATGGCTCTGAGCACTATGGGACTTAACATCTGAGTTCATTAGTCCCCTAAAACTTAGAACTACTTACACCCAACTAACCTAAAGACATCACACACACCCATGCCCGAGGCAGGATTCGAACCTGCAGGCATAGCGGTCGCGCGGTTCCAGACTGAAGCGCCTAGAACCGCTTGGCCACAGCGGCTGGCCTGAGTAAGGCAATTTCGTACACATGATCATAAATTTAGCCTTATAAATTTGCGGATATGGACAACCATCACCAGTGGAATAGAATGTCGACACGGAAAATTTGTACCGAACCGGGACTCATGCCGTGATTTCTCGCTTACCGCGAGCGGTCGCCTTACCATTTGTCTATCCGTGCACGACTCAGCAGCAAACCCAGATTTACGTACGTCGTCAAGCGTGTTTCTACAACCTGTAGTCGTACATCAGTTAAGTACATTCCCGTACAGGGGGAGACATTTTACTAGAAAGTTACTTGTCCAAAGGCACATTACATGGTAATTCGATACAACACAGGCACTACAATATCGTATTTATCCGCTTACACCGAGCATGCGACTTTTAAGTAAAATGTCTCACCTGTACGGGAATGTACATAATGGATGTTCGAGTACAGGCTGTAGACACATGCTTGACTTTATATAGAAGTTTGGGTTTGACCGTCCGTCGTGTACGCATAGCCAAGTAAGTATTAGTAGGCTGCCTTCGGCAGTGGTGAGACGCGCACGCCTTCTTTGCGTCCCGCCTGTTGTGCTGCTTGCTAGCGAGTGCGCGTATGTTTACTTCCGCACAGCGGCTTGTCTCGGAGACCGACTTCATCGACCATCATGGCGTTTTCTTACCGCCAAACAACAATTACATTAACATTTCCTTTGTATCACGGGCGCCCGAATGCGTATGAAGTAGAACGTTTTATACGGGACGAAATGCGTCTCCCGCCACAGGATGTTCTCGGAATTCATTTTTCAGTCCTCAGTACTACTGTGTAAATAAAGCTGGCGAATGGCGATCTGTGTGCCTAAGTTGTGCGGCACCTCGCGAATGCTCTTCTTATGCTCTGACGGACACATAGGGAATGTCGTGGTTGATCACTCCTGGTTTTGGCCTCCGAATGTTACGGGTTTTCGAATTCCCGTTTGAGGTACCGTCAGACGCTATAGTGCCCACCTTTACGCCTTACTGCAACATCCTTAGTCACGTTGCTGAAACGTGGAAGATGTTGGAAACATTCCGTGTCCTCACTGGCGCAAAAATAAATAAAAAAAATTAACTACCGAAATACGTGCCTTACTACTCGGCTATTGCCCGCTTGGTTCATGCCGGCCTATTCAAGTTGTGGCCAGGGTGCTGCCTGCTGCACCCCCTCTGAATCAGTCGGTACCGCCGTCGATTCCTCTCGACGATGAGATGGATGTTTCGCCTGTCTCTCCTAAACTCCTGCCGGAAGCAATACAAATGAACGATGACCGTCAGCAGGCGCAGACGCTCTGTCCCGACCCCATGGTTGCTGATCATGGGGCTGTATCGACCCACACTTTTCAACTATCTGGCCACATGTCGGACGACAACTGCCCGCCATCTGACACAGAACTGCATGTTAGGAAGCAACGGTCGCCAAGGAAACGGAAGAGACAGCGTCGTATCCCTTCCGATGACTACCTCTATCGGATGTGTGCACAGGATGTATCTGACACTGATGTTGGCTCTGAGCACAATGGGGCTTAACATCTGAGGTCATCAGTCCCCTAGAACTTAGAACTACTTAAACCTAACTAACCTAAGGACATCACACACATCCATGCCCGAGGCAGGATTCGAACCTGCGACCGTAGCGGTCACGCGGTTCCAGACTGAAGCGCCTAGAACCGCACGGCCACACCGGCCGGCCACTGATGTTGCGCTGTCTTCTGACGCCCTGACACCTGGCGACACGACCCCGCCCCAGTCTCCAGTCAGCGCTCACCTCCGGACACTGACCTTCACACTCCTGCGTCTGATGCTATTGCCTCCGTGTTTCCGTGTTTGACGCTGTCTGTAGGCGCAGCTCTAATAACGTTCCACTGAATTGGCCCAGTGAGAAGTTTGTCTCCTTGGTGGGATCGGGTCCCTTCCCGTCAAACTGATGTCCTTTCCGGGGGCCTAACAGACAGTTCCCTGTGCTTCCCTCGTGTTTGAATCGTCCTTCCTCCTGGTGATGGGAGCTTTGCAAACTTATTGAATAGCCACAAACTGGCTTTACTCCATGATACGTTGTATGCTGCGGACGTCGGCGTTGCTGTGCTTCAGAGGGTGCATGTCGCAACTTTCTGTGCTCCTCATTGATTTACAGCGCATTTCTCTTATGCTTTCCTCACTGGTAGCGGGGTGGCAATCCTGTTACATGATGGTATTCTCGCTGATGCAGTTGCCTATCTCCCTGATGCCAGAGGTACGGGTCTCAAGTTTAATGGTGCAGAATCGTCAATGTGTATGCGCCATCGGGTTCGGATCACCACCGTAAACGTTACGCCTCCTCCTCAGAGACAGTCACGCCTCTTTTCCTGAGTCGGCAGGAACTACTGATCATGGGAGGCGATTTCAACTGCGCTCAGGTACCCAAATATCAACTACCTCGTCACTATCTGCGTGCGACGCTAGCGACAATTCTCCAGCACCTCAGTCTAGTGGATTCTTGGGAGCATGTTCTGGCGATCGTCCGGGTTTTACGCGTTCTCTAGCCTTTCTTCCAGGAGATTCGATAGTGTTTACATCTCCCGCGATATTATCAGTGGGGTGCAGGCTGCTGAAGTCTGGTCCGTTGACTTTTCTGACCATTCCAAAGGGAGTGGTGTGGCCGTGGATCATGGAAACTGAAAATGATCCACCCTACTTTATGCGACTCTCGGCAGCTCATCGAGCCCACGTGGACAGCTTGTCGTCGACGCCATGATGCCTACCAGTCTGCCCTGACTTGGTGGGTACTCTGTGCAAAGCCTGGCCTCCGAAAGGCCTTGATAGGTTACGGAAGGGACGAACTGAGGAATTCATTCTGTTTTACCAATGTTTTGTTTGACGTATGATGCGTTCGTGTATTTCATGCATGTGTCACTCTCGGCTTATTCACCAGCGCCAGGCGATGGTGAATCACGCCAACGCAAAGCTCGCATCCCGGTCTCACTGCTTCCTTGAAGGACCTATGGTCAGGGCGCGAAAACATGACGGGTTAGTGCAGTAGCGTCCAAGTACGTATCATGTCATAGTGGAAGACGCCACCGTCGGAGGAAATTGATTAATGTTCTTACGACCGATGATCGGCTGCGTTTTGATACCCAACGGGATATAGGGTCTCCCTCATCGCACATTGTGTTACACTGTACTCTGAACAACGTCATCAACATTACTGTGGTCTCCAGACTATCTTTTGGCTCGGTTCCCGTGGATGCGCCGATGAATTTGATTGCTATCGCCACAGACGACGAACTCAATAATGTTATACTGGCATGTTCTATGTCCAGGTCATCTGTCGCTGGCAGTATCCCATTAGACTTCTATTCGACATTTCGTCCACTTCTGACGCCAATGTGGACGGAAATCGCGTGCCAATTGCAGCCGGCTTCTTCGATGGTTTCCTCATTCCCATCCGAAAGCCTCAGGGTGCCCCTCGGATAGGCCCCTTGACATTTCTCAGCAGCGACACAATGATCATTACCCAGCTGTGGGCTTTGCGGCATAAAAGCGCAGCTCGTTATGTGGTTTATCCAGGTCAAACTTCTTAGTAGGTGTCAATAACATCCGTACTGCCCTCTGCCGCTATCGGGACATAATCGCTCTTACTCACAGTCGCCGTAAGCCTGGACCTTTGGTAGCTCTTAACTTAAGCCAGCCGTTCGATCGGATTGATCACGACTAACTGGAAGAGGTGCATCGCAATAAGGGATACCGTGATACTGCCGTTGACGTCGGGATGCATCTCCTTCATGTAGCTACGTCTCGTATACTCTGCAATAGCTGTCTTATTCCTCTCATCTCGATCCGTGATCAAGGCTGCCCGCTCTCTCTGCTGTTGTATGCTTTCACCATGGAACCGTTTCTCTACGACCTCCGTCAGTGCCTCTCTAGGGTGTCTGTCTGTGACCATGTATTCACCTGCACTGCTTTTGCAAACGATCTCGTTCTCCGTAGCGGTGCTCAGACAGGGTCAATGCCATAGTTTTGCAATTACGGCAAAGTTTCTGGTAGCTGCCGTAACGTCCGCAAATCGAGCGCCATGGCTACAGGCGCGGGGCTTCCTGCGGACAGTGGTGCACCTTTTCGTGCAGCTGATACTATCCGACGCTTAGCACTCGATTACGCAAGTGATCTGTGGCGGACAGTTGCCTTCATCCGTCGACGTCTACTTTCCATACTGCGAGCGGTCTCTTACATCACCATTTACGAGCACTCGACACACACCGACACAGTACGTAACTGTAAATCTGGTGTCTCGTATCCCCCACGGGGCACAGACACTCCGTATTCCGCCATCCATGACCCGCCGCATGCTAGCGGCATTGGGTTCATTTGCTTGCCACGGGTTACTGCTCAATATAAGGTACCAGACCCTCATCCTCCCGCGATGCAGGGGCGGTTTAGGTCTGTATCATGTGTCTGACAGAGCGGTAGCCCTTTTCTGGCTCTCACATTACATTGTGTCACCGTAGTTATACGGGCCTTACCAGCCTGTTGCTAGAGGCCCCTGCACCATACTCTCTCTCTCAGCACCCATCCATCTCTCGGAAAACCCGTCGCCCTTCTTTTACTTCCGCCACTTTTTCTCGATGTGAGCTACGTCCGTACACTGATACGGCCAGCGCACTTAACATCCACGAAGGCAATCTATGGTCCTTCAGCAACACAGTTCACCAAATGTGGTTGAGAAAAAGCATCCCCACGTCGGCTGGCGTGCCGTTTGGCGATCGGTGTGCGTTCCTTATCTCGACACTGCCGTCCTGTTTGCGTGGTAGCTTACCGTCAATGGGAAGCAAGTATGCCCGTCATGCTTGCACAGGATTATGTCTGGTACCTTACTGTCAATGGGAAGGATTCACCTCGCAGGCACCCCGTTATGTGTCGCCTGTCGAGCACCGTCAGGTGTACATATCGGTGAGAAGTGTCTGGTTCTTGGTGATACAGAAGTTGTCCCTAATTACCCGTACGACTCCTAATCAGAAACCTACTCAGTTGCTCCTCTTTCCGGACGCTGGATACTTCCCAAAAGCGAAGAAGAAATCTGTAAAGTTGATTTATGGACACGCAGTTCCGTACTTGCTGACGTCGAAAAGAGTATCTTTGATTTTTGGCAGTCCTTAATGAACGCCATTGTGCAATTGTCCGAAATACAAAATACAGGTTTTTTTCTCCAAATTCCTTTGCAGTGTATTTCTTAACCCACCCCAAAGCTGGGGTGTTCCCGTCATGAAGAGTTGATACCCGCCACTTCCACACTTAGAACCGATTTATTTACTTGTCATCGCAATGTTCTTCTCGGAAAAACTGTACGTTGTAGTCTCAATGAGTCTGACGTCTTGCTGCGCCCTCCTCCTCGCGACGCCGGCTTCCTGTTATTCTTGGTGGTTTTAATGTTAAGCCATAAATAAATGAAAATAAAAAGAAAGAAAAGGAAAATAAATAAGCGATGTTTAGTGTACCTCTACTCCACGTTCCCTACGCCTTCCTTGATTCCTCGAGGGTCGAGGGTGCGAACGGGACATGGTGGCCTCGGGTTGTGACGCCTGCCCACTTTGCCACCACCCCTCCCTTTGGGCGCCGGGAAGGTTCCTTTAAAAAAACATGATGGTAGAGCACTTGCCCGCGAAAGGCAAAGGTCCCGAGTTCGAGTCTCTATCCAGCACACAGTTTTAATCTGCCAGGAAGTTTCAAGTCTGGCAGTTTCTGAAACTCAGCTAGATGCTCGAAACCAGAGACAATCTGTTCCGATCCAAAGCGGCACACGTGATTAGTAGCGACATGAAGCACCACCTGCAGTTTGCTCCAGCTTGTGATCTTCATGGCATCTCCTTTATAGGCTGGTTCTTTGCCCAGTAACGGTGACTGAGCCTTTGTTTCTATATCCAGAAACTGCTAAACCGATATGTTTGTATGAGTGGGTACTCCAATTTTGACTTGTTGGTATTACAGACGTAGGTTACAGTTTTTAAGCGTTTTTTAAAGCACAAAATCCTAAACTTCTTTACATTTAAAAACTTTACAAATATTAGCCTCTCTTGAAGTCTTAGGAAGACCTTTTTGGTTTTGTTAAAAATCGAGATATTGATCTCAGATATATTGACCAGGTAACTAATTTCGGTCATCTACGACCATCTTCAGACCTGAGTGAAGACAGTTCCTTACGTAATTCGTGTCATTGCGTATATGTTTGCCACATACAGATCTGTATACGCAATCACACGAATTGTGTAACGTATTGGATTCAATCAGTTCTGAAGATTGTCATAGCTCAGCTAAATTAATTACCTGGTTAATAATTTTTTGTAATCCCTAACGGGATTTATAACATCTATTGCTTCCAAGCTTTTTACAAGGATACAGAAGAATAGAAGAAATAATTGACGATTTGTTAGATGACGATGAATTTCGCTTTAGAAAATGTGAAGACACCAGAGAGGCATTTCAGACGTTGTGCTTGATAATCGAAGCAAAATTGAAGAAATATCAAGACAGGCCCCAACGATTTATTGATCTAGAAAAATCGTTCAACAATGTAAAATGATGCAAGATGTTCGAAATTCTGAGAAAAATTGGAGTGGGCTACACGCAAACACGGGTCAAAAAATGGTTCAAATGGCTTTAAGCACTATGGGACTTAACATCGGAGGTCATCAGTCCCCTAGACTTAGAACTACGTAAACCTAACGAACCTAAAGACATAACACACATCCATACCCGAGGCAGGATTCGAACCTGCGACCGTAGCAGCTGCGCGGTTCCGGATTGAGGCGCCTAGAACCGCTCGGCCACCGCGGCCGGCTACACGGGTCATATACAATAACAAAATGAATATATGAAACATCGTTACGAATTTGTCGCACCCCGCTTATCTTAGGTAGACCTTCTGTGAATTTTTTTTCTGCAGACAGTACTTCGTAACATCAAGCATATCCGGTTGATGAGGTACACAAACAAGACATCTCCTTTATCTACGAAGTAAAATCCCCAGCGATCGTTGGCCCAAAGAAAAAGTAGTACTGACTGTTTGGCACGTTTAACATAATTAAAAATATGTTAAGGTTAGGTTAGGGTTGTTTAACGTCCCGTCGACAACGAGGTCATTAGAGACGGAGCGCAAGCTCAGGTAGGGAAGGATGGGGAAGGAAATCGGCCGTGCCCTTTCAAAGGAACCATCCCGGCATTTGCCTGAAACGATTTAGGGAAATCAAGGAAAACTTAAATCAGGATAGCTGGAGACGGGGTTGAACCGTCATCCTCGCGAATGCGAGTCCAGTGTGCTAACCACTGCGCCACCTCGCTCGGTAAAAATATTTTAAGATCTATAACAGAGTAGATATCTGTATATGATTCCTGAAAACACAACTTAGGATTGCAGCTCCGTGTGGATGTGTGCAACTGATTGAGGCGAGTCAAATAAGAAAACTTCTCTCGAAATTTGATACTCTAAACGCTTTACAAAAATGATGTGAAATCATCACAAATGATCTTAGAAGGGTAGATGAGAATAAACGGAAATCTGTTTTATAAAGACAGACGCCTTGATCTATGGGTCATGAATGTCTCTTTGTTGGAATTGTGATGAACTGTATCAGTGAAAATATACCTAGCACTAGATCAAGGCATGTTGTGCTCAAATAAAATATGAAAAATCTACACAGCGATGAAGAAGAAAGCAGGAACAGCAAAGAACGGCAGTCTACCAGCCACGCAGTGGCCAGCGCGACTGCTGTCAACGACTCTTCGGGTTGTTCACCACGGAAGAGTCCGCCCCCGGTAGCAGAGTGGTCAGCGCGACAGACTGTCAATCCTACGGGCCGGGTTCGATTCCCGACTGGCTCGGAGATTTTCTCCGCTCAGGGACTGGGTGTTGTGTTGCCCTCATCATCATCATTTCATCCCCATCGACGCGTAAATCGCCGACGTGGCGTCAAATGGAAAGACTTGCACCAGGCGGACGGTCTACCCGCAGTCTACCCGTAGTCACACGACCACTGAAGAAAGATGGATTCGAGACCATTTTTCAATGACTGTTTTATTAAGTGAACGTAGAAGAGGTATGTTTTGTTTGACGTGTGATGCGTTCGTATGTTTCCATACTTGTGTCACTCTGGAAATGGCATCATTTAGGTTGTTGACGATTATGGAACGTTGTTCTCGTCCAAATATACTACGACACCAGTTAGTGTCCAAAAGTTAAGCGTAATCACGAAAAGAGGACATATCGCGTTATTGGGATATCGGAAGGATTTCTGAACAAGCTACAGCTTAATCATGAGACATTTTTCGTAGAACAGTTCATAACAAAGTGTGAAAACAGTACCGATAGCTAAGAAAAACATTTGTAAAGAAATTGCACATCTGGGGAATCTCACGGAGAAGAAGCTCTTTGCACAGCGAAGTGGCACACAGCAACGGAGGGCGATCTCTTGGTGGTCGGTCCCATTCCTCAGTACGACGGATGCAGAGGCCTCTTAGTATCCTTGGTGGACGCTGAAGGGAAGCATTTCGCCTCCCTAACGCATCCCAGGCATTTCATAACATTCAGATGCGGGGACCAGGCTGGCTAGCTCATGTGACGTTATGTTCACCTTCAAGAAATTCATCCACCAGAGCGTTATCGTCCATAAGTATGACTTCGGGACCAATTGCATCTCTGAAAAAGCAAACATGAGAGAGCGGTGCCTCATCTCTGCATATCTGAGCGTTTACAGTACTCCTCGACCACTAATCAAGATGTGATGGCTCTTCCCTAAGTGTTGTTCCAGCACTCTGGCAATTCGAACATTATCTACTCCAGGCAGCAGTGATATTAGTTCTGCTCAGAGACGCAATGGGCGGAGGGAAATGTGAAAATGTTAAAATGTATGTTAATTGCTAAGGGACCCAATTGCTGAGGTCATCGGTCCCTAGACTTACGCACTACTTAAACTAACTTATGCTAATAACAACGCACACATCCATGCCCGAGGGAGGACTCGAACCTCCAGCGCGAGGGGCCGCGCAGTCCGTGTCATGGCGCCTCAAACCGCGAGGCCACTCCGCGCGGCTAGGGAAATGTAAATAAGAATTGGTGTAGAAGGTGGAAGAATGTAATACAAGTTGGAAAGCAAATTCTTTTCTTTGCAGTTCGCGAGTTGCGCGAACTTCCGGATTTCCTCCCTCCCAAACGCCCATTGTTCCGCTACCGCTTAAGTTCTATTAGCTGTTTTGTGTGCAGTCTTTGAAGCAGTAGGACGCTTTCACATGACCTTCTAAGAATAACTTTAACGCCATTATCCTGTTAGCTGCATCTTTTTTGGTGTCACCCTTATTTTAAATAGGGTAGCGAGTCTCTCTTATCGTCGAGACAGGGTTCATGCTGTTGTCTACATCATATTTCTTTCGCCGGTAGCTCGCAACCCCTTTCCTGTAGGCAGCTCAGAAGGCTATCCATCCACTCACTTGTTCTGATTATATGGAAACTATTCACATATTTGTTTTTGCTTTACAAACGGCATGTCCGTTTATAGTTCAGCATAAATATAAAAGTTGTAGGTGCGAAGCAGAAACGCAGAGCAGTATCTCAATAGCTCATGGCCAAGCCACTAAATGATTGATGCATCATGTGAGGTAACTAGTGCAGCCGTACTGATGTAACGGGGCCTGCGTAGGATCTCTGAAACTGAAGATGTAAATTCCAGTGTATAGAGTATGTGTACTAATGACGGAAAAGAAGCATTACAAAGATGAACTCCCTAACTTTATGTACGTTTAACGTCGAAAAACTACGGAAAGCACACATATGTGCATTTATATATTTATTTACTATAAATACCCTCAAATCTACACTACTGGCCATTAAAATTGCTACACCAAGAAGAAATGCAGATGGTAAGCGGGTAATCATTGGACAAATTTATTATACTAGAACCAACATGTGATTACATTTTCACGCAATTTGGATGCATAGATCCTGAGAAACCAGTACCTAGAACAACCGCCTCTGGCCGTAATAACGGCCTTGATACGCCTGGGCATTGAGTCAAACAGAGCTTGGATGGCGTGTACAGGTACAGCTGCCCATGCAGCTTCAACACGATACCACAGTTCATCAAGAGTAGTGACTGGCGTATTGTGACGAGCCAGTTGCTCGGCCACCATTGATCAGACGTTTTCAATTGGTGAGAGATCTGGAGAATGTGCTGGCCAGGGCAGCAGTCGAATATTATCTGTATCCAGAAAGGCCCGTACAGGACCTGCAACATGCGGTCGTGCATTATCCTGCTGAAATGTAGGATTTCGCAGGGATCGAATGAAGGGTAGAGCCAAGGATCGTAACACAACTGAAATGTAACGTCCACTGTTCGTCAATGCGAACAAGAGGTGACCGAGATGTGTAACCAATGGCACCCCATACCATCACGCCGGGTGATATGCCAGTATGCCGATGACGAATACACGCTTCCAATGTGCGTTCACCGCGATGTCGCCAAACACGGATGCGACCATCACGATGCTGAAAACAGAACCTGGATTCATCCGAAAAAATGATGTTTTGCCATTCGTGCACCCAGGTTCGTCGTTTAGTACACCATCGCAGGCGCTCCTGTCTGTGATACAGCGTCAAGGGTAACCGCAGACATGGTCTCCGAGCTGATAGTGCATGCTGCTGCAAACGTCATCGAACTGTTCGTGCAGATGGTTGTTGTCTTGCAAACGTCCCCATCTGCTGACTCAGGGATCGAGACGTGGCTGCACGATCCGTTACAGCGGTGCGGATAAGATGCCTGTCATCTCGACTGCTAGTGATACGAGGCCGTTGGGATCCAGCACGGCGTTCCGTATTACCCTCCTGAACCCACCGATTCCATATTCTGCTAACAGTCATTGGATGTCGACCAACGCGAGCAGCAATGTCGCGATACGTTAAACCGCAATCGCGGTAGGCTGCAATCCGACCTTTACCAAAGTCGGAAAGGTAATGGTACGCATTTCTCACGAGGCATCACAACAACGTTTCACCAGGCAACGCCGGTGAACTGCTGTTTGTGTATGAGAAATCAGTTGGAAACTTTCGTCATGTCAGCACGTTGTAGGTGTCGCCACCGGCGCCAAGCTTGTGTGAATGCTCTGAAAGGGTAATCATTTGCATATCACAGCATCTTCTTCCTGTTGGTTAAATTTCGCGTCTGTAGCACGTCATCTTCGTGGTGTAGCAATTTTAATGGCCAGTGGTGTACTTAATTTATGCGAAATTATCTTGTGAAATATTGTTATTATTTCATAATTAATATTTCAAATATATTGTAATACCTTTTTTATTTTGGAAAGTGAAGAGTGCTCCTGCTGGGATCTCTCACTCTCCTCTCTGTCAGCCTTTGTACTGATAGGACGCACTATAACTGTGTTCCTTGCGTATCAGTAATTAATCCTTCTTTTGTGTAGACAAATGGGATGTAAGTGAGATGTGTTAGCTTTAGAACCATTTGCGATTATATTAATGTATATTAGTCAAGTCTCATGAGTTCTCGTTTTTAAGAGTTCTCCTAATACACTCCTGGAAATTGAAATAAGAACACCGTGAATTCATTGTCCCAGGAAGGGGAAACTTTATTGACACATTCCTGGGGTCAGATACATCACATGATCACACTGACAGACCCACAGGCACATAGACACAGGCAACAGAGCATGCACAATGTCGGCACTAGTACAGTGTATATCCACCTTTCGCAGCAATGCAGGCTGCTATTCTCCCATGGAGACGATCGTAGAGATGCTGGATGTAGTCCTGTGGAACGGCTTGCCATGCCATTTCCACCTGGCGCCTCAGTTGGACCAGCGTTCGTGCTGGACGTGCAGACCGCGTGAGACGACGCTTCATCCAGTCCCAAACATGCTCAATGGGGGACAGATCCGGAGATCTTGCTGGCCAGGGTAGTTGACTTACACCTTCTAGAGCACGTTGGGTGGCACGGGATACATGCGGACGTGCATTGTCCTGTTGGAACAGCAAGTTCCCTTGCCAGTCTAGGAATGGTAGAACGATGGGTTCGATGACGGTTAGGATGTACCGTGCACTATTCAGTGCCCCTCGACGATCACCAGTGGTGTACGGCCAGTGTAGGAGATCGCTCCCCACACCATGATGCCGGGTGTTGGCCCTGTGTGCCTCGGTCGTATGCAGTCCTGATTGTGACGCTCACCTGCACGGCGCCAAACACGCATACGACCATCATTGGCACCAAGGCAGAAGCGACTCTCATCGCTGAAGACGACACGTCTCCATTCGTCCCTCCATTCACGCCTGTCGCGACACCACTGGAGGCGGGCTGCACGATGTTGGGGCGTGAGCGGAAGACGGCCTAACGGTGTGCGGGATCGTAGCCCAGCTTCATGGAGACGGTTGCGAATGGTCCTCGCCGATACCCCAGGAGCAACAGTGTCCCTAATTTGCTGGGAAGTGGCAGTGCGGTCCCCTACGGCACTGCGTAGGATCCTACGGTCTTGGCGTGCATCCGTGCGTCGCTGCGGTCCGGTCCCAGGTCGACGGGCACGTGCACCTTCCGCCGACCACTGGCGACAACATCGATGTACTGTGGAGACCTCACGCCCCACGTGTTGAGCAATTCGGCGGTACGTCCACCCGGCCTCCCGCATGCCCACTATATGCCCTCGCTCAAAATCCGTCAACTGCACATACGGTTCACGTCCACGCTGTCGCGGCATGCTACCAGTGTTAAAGACTGCGATGGAGCTCCGTATGCCACGGCAAACTGGCTGACACTGACGGCGGCGGTGCACAAATGCTGCGCAGGTAGCGCCATTCGACGGCCAACACCGCGGTTCCTGGTGTGTCCGCTGTGCCGTGCGTGTGATCATTGCTTGTACAGCCCTCTCGCAGTGTCCGGAGCAAGTATGGTGGGTCTGACACACCGGTGTCAACGTGTTCTTTTTTCCATTTCCAGGAGTGTAGATATACGATACATGACATGTTGTAATGGTTTATTGTTACAGCCAACGACCATTACGAGTGTAACAGATCGTAACGTCGAGACGCAATAGCCGAATACAATTAGTATTCAGCCATTTATTGATTTGCAACTTGTTACAGCGTTCCTGAGATTAATTGTCGATCATCACGAAGCGTTTTGCAAACTTGACCGCCAGCGCGGAACGTTAATTATTTGCCCACACTTTCCAGGCTATAATTCCGTTTCGCCCGTAAATAACAGACATCGGCCCCGCAAAATTGGTGTTGGTACTAAAAGATGTAATCATTTCTAAATCTCACAGCATTTTCCTCGATATCAATTTGGGTACTAACAAATTGCGTCCACTATGGTTCAAATGGCACTGAGCACTATGGCACTTAACTGCTGAGGTCATCAGTCCCCTAGAACTTAGAACTAGTTAAACCTAACTAACCTAAGAACATCACACACATCCATGCCCGAGGCAGGATTCGAACCTGCGACCGTAGTGCGTCCACTATCAACAATGGCCGTCTGCACCAGTTAATTTTAACAGTTTTCTTTTCAGTGATTAATTTTAATTTCTATTTAAAGTCTAATTTTAGTAATCTTGGGCGCGAGCAGACGCGTCAGATTCACCGTGGCGTAATAACAAAAATTCTCAAAATACTGCGGAAGCAGAGACTGTTGTACTCTCCGTTCAAACAAGATTGCACAAATGTCGACAAGCAGAAGTTAGTGGAAACAAGATCCGTACTGAAGCACACAACTTCCACTCATACCTTAGCGAAAGATCTTGATCTTGCCGAGACCCCGAGAAAATTCTGATTCAGCGTAAAACCGCTTAGCATGTCGAAGTCACTCGCTCACCAGGCTGGAATAACAATAGACGACATGAAAGTAAAGATGAAGTTTCGAATTTCGCATTTCATAGGTCATTCACGCGGCAGGATCGCTTGAGCGTTTGATCATCGCACAGAATTCCCTATGGGAGAGTTAGTAACAAGCATCCCTGGCGTAGAAATACAGCTGAAAGCGTTCAACAAAAGTAACCCACCAGGTCCAGACAGAATTCCTGTTCTGTTTCACTCAGTCCTCTGTGGCATCGGACTCGTACTTACTTTGCATTGATTGAGATCTCTCACCCATCGCAAAACCCTAGGAGAGGAAAAAAGCATAGGTGATTCGTGTATATAAAAACAGTATAAGAAAGGATCTAGAAAATTATGGATCAATATCCTTTAGAGTGATTTGCTGCAGACTTCCTGAACGTTTTCTGTGTTCGAATATAATAAATTTTCCTCCCAGACGTAAAAGCTTCTGTAATATAATGAAACACCTACAGCCGTCGTTTCAGTGTTATTTATTTCCCTACAACTGACATTTTATAGTATTTATTATACTTCAATGTAACAAATTACATAAAACGACGGCTGCAGCTGTTTCATTTTATTGCTTAAATGAACGGCAGATGTCCCGCAGGCCATCAGTCAGAAGGATGGGCCTAAAAAAAAAAAAAGGAAAGTGTTCTTTCCATAAATCAGCATGGATTTAGAAATTGTTGCTCGTGCGAAACTACACTTGCAGCTTTTCCACACGATATCCTGCGAATCGCGAATGAAGGGCAGCTCGCCAGATCTGAACCCCATCGAACGCGTCTTGGATGCGATCGCACTGTCGTCAGAGCTCATCGCCCCATCCCCTCTCGTGTGTGTGCAGATGTGGTGCCAGATCCCTCCAGCGACCTACCACGGCATCATTTCTTCAATGCGAAGTCGCGTCGCCACTCTTGTACTTGTGAAAAGTGCTCATACTGACTGTTAGTTTGGTGGTCGTAATATTCTGGCTGATCAGTATATGTAGCAAGCAGAGTTGTGGCGGATGGGGAAGATCTGGCGCTGTTAGAAATCCTTTATAGATACTTACTTCGAAAGTTAAGATAGCTGCAACCAAAGATCCGAACAAAGGTAAGGCCTTGTTGATGCACAAGAACAAGATAACGTCAAAATTAATCTAAAGAGCGGAAAGAGACAGAAGGTCTAAGAGTTAAAACGTAAAACACTGCCTAACGATCTGACAAAAATTCCTACAGGATTTTACTTCTGACGTTTATTTGTGGTAGAGTTTATGTCCATTTATGAAGGATTTTTTTTAAGGCGTAAAATCTCTTTTGCGGTAACTAACGATTATCTTGTCAAATTCAGGTCGTTTAGCTCATCCGTGAAATTCAGAAGTCCGCAGATAACGGGGTCTAGGTCGCTGTATTATTCTTTGCTTTCGGAAGGCAATCGATACAGATCCACACTCTTGTTTAGTGAACTAAATACGAGATTACAGAATATAAGACCAGACTTGCGAGGATATTCAGAATTTTTCAAAGAAATTGAGAAACTGAAAGTCATAGATGAGTGGAAGCTAGTTAAATCATAATCGCCGAAGTAGAATGGTTATTTAATGCAGTTTGCCAACAGTAGAAAAAGCATTTCTGAAAAAAATGAAGAGAGAAATATAAACTTTAAGAAGTGTTATCCGAAAAGTACTTTTTGCTACGGAAGAATGCTGAAGATAAAAGAGTGGGCCGGGGGGTGCAGACTCGGATATTTGAGGAAAAAGTACTGCGTCGAATCGGGCAGAATATCAATTTTCGCCTCATCTTGAGTAAAAGAATGTATCATTAGGTAGGACACATTCTGCGGCATCAAGGAAGAGTTCATTTGGCCCAAGATGTACTAGGACGAGGTAAAAATTGTAGACAGAAACGAAGACTTGATGTGGACGTAGGTTGCAAGAGTTACGAAGGAATGAAGAGTGTTGCAGAGGAAAGACTTGTGGCGAGAACTACATACGACCAGTTTTTGGCCGGAAGCCACAACTGCTTCGAGAACAACATATACACAGACACTTACACACACAAGGGTAGCAATAAGCATCAACGGTCAGACAACTTGTGCGGCGCGGCGTAGCGTATATTCATTGCGGGCCATAGCGTAAAGTTATGAATAAATCTCAGAGAACGACATTAAGTAACTGAATGTCATCACTTTCATACAACTTACGGGATGTAAACAGCGCACGGGACGAAAGTTGTCAGGAGGCATAAATGTTATGAGTTCCACACTAAGTCGGCGTTAGGAGTGACATTAAATTTAAATTTCAGAAAGTTATTTTGTAAAAAAAAAAAAAAAAAAAAAAAAATCTCAGTGTAAGTTTTATCAAAATACGTAATGTACAACTTTCGGGATTTGTTTGAGATGGGCGGCAGACAGGTTTGAGAGTTTTCCCACTTGCCTCGTTTAGTGTGATTGAATGGTAGCTGATGTTCGGTCGGAATGTGGAGCACCATCAATGCCTTCCTGTCCGTCTCGCAACAGTCGGCACCCACACTTTCACCCACATCGTGTATCTATCCGTTATCTTACCTGTATTACCTCAATATATATGTATCTTACGTGCCTCAGGATCCACCATGGTTTCAGTCGTCGTTCTGTCAGTTTGTGATGAAATTAAATGCTTTCTTCCTTGTTGACGTCACATCACCACAAATCAACGGCCGCCCTGACTACTGAATGGTCAGCGCGACGGACTGCCGTCCTAAGAGGCTCGGGTTCGATTCCCGGCTGGGTCGAGGGTTTTCTCCGCTCAGGGACTGGGTGTTGTCTTCATCATCATTCATCCCCATACGGCGCGCAGGTCGCCCAATGTGTCATATGTGTCATAAGACCTGCACCAAGGCGGCCGGACCTGCCCCGTAAGGGGCCTCCCGGCCAATGACGCCAAACGCTCATTTCTATTTACCACAAATCAACATCTGCCTCCTCATGATTCCCCTGAAATTCGCTCTATGAAGAGCGAGCGCAGGCACCGCTTGTAGTGGGAACAGCGACAGTTAGAAATTAAAAATTGACACTTCACTCTACAGACGAAACCTTCTTTAGAAGTTAAGTCCCTAAGGGCCACACGTTAAATTTATCTGTTTGTGTGTAGTGCCGCCGTCATACATAAGAAAAACACACACACACACACACACACACACACACACACACACACACACACACACATACAGATACATTTAACGTATACTCTTGGCTACTTAACACATGAGTGAAAGATGTCAAAAAATGGAGGTTGCTTGCGACTTGTGACGGCTCTACAGTTTTAATTCACTCATAAGTGCCTGGCGGATGGTTCATACAACCTCTAGAGCCTTACGCTCTCGAATAGCACGCGGGAAAAACGAACACCTAAATCTTTCCGTGCGGGCTCCAATTTCTCTCAGCTCATCGTGATGGTAATTTTTTCCTACTTAGGTGGAAGACATCGAAATATTTTCGCATTCTGAATATAAGTTGGTAATTGAAATTACGTGAAGAGACTTCATGCGCCACGAAACACGCCTTTATTTTAATAATTGCCATTTCAACGTGCTTCTTACAATCATTAGTACTGTCTCCCTCAGTTCGCAATAATGCAGAAAGACGTTCCTATGTACGACATTTTTCAGTGCCCCACGAAAACGTACCTGGTAAGTAATCGATACCGCGCAGCAAAACTTCAGATGCGTAGTGTAGGCAGTTTCTTTAGTAGATTTGTTGCATTTTCTCTGTGTGCTGTTAATAAAACTCATTCTTTGATTCGCCTTCCGTACAACATTTTCTATGTGATTGTTCCAGTTTAAGCTGTTTCTAATTGTATGCTTAGCCACTTAGTTAAATCAACAGACCTTCAGTTTTTACAGTTTATCGTTTAACCAAAATTTAACGGACTTTTTTTAGTGCTCTTGTGAAGGACCTCACATTTGTTATTGTTCCGATTGATTCCCTGCTTTTCGCGTAATGCAGGTACCTTGTATAAATCACATTGCGATTCATATTGGTCTTCTGGAGTGTTTTCTAAATGGAAATTGACAACAGCATCAGCCAACAATCTGAGAGGTGGAAGTCGAATGCTGTGTTTCGAAATTTCACTCTATAAACGTTCTGCGTATAATTTACCGCATAATAGCTGTAAGGATACGTTTATGCACCTAGTTATCGATGCTAGCTACATAGTTGGACTTTGTGACAGGCTGTAATGTGTTTGGGCAGCAGCCGGAGTTAGGTTTAGCCGGCCAATCAAGCACCACCCACCTAGTTGTGAACTAGGGCTAGAGTGTTTGAGCAGACCCGCAGTTCTGGCGTGCGTGCGTAACTTGGCATCTCCTTTCGGTAACCCGATGGCGTGGTCTAGTGTTTTCGGAACGGTGGTGTGGTAAATAGCAGTTGCCAGTTTCCAGGCAATGCACATTTACATTACGAGTTCGTTAATCATTCGCCGACATTGTATGGTTCACGCACTTTTACTTCCTTGGTTCGCGTCTGGAAGTTTCAAGTACAGAATTTCATCCAAACCTTCATTGTTTACTAGAGTTAGCTTTCATGTTGGGATAAGGTCTTTACAGTTTCGGTGTGGAAATTATTAAAGGCATCTCGCATTGAACTCCGTGCTGCATTTCACGCTTCTGTGAAATGTCCAGAATATTTGAGAATTTGTGTTCTTCTATATCTGACTTGCTCTTTTCGTTGGTTCTGCAACAGGTTCCTGACCTGTTTTGGGAACCGTGGGGAAGCTCTTCCTGTCTGAATTAACTTGATATGAAATTCTCAATGTCGTAAATATGGTTTTTTAAGCTGGATCTAGTGATAGTTTACAGATTTAGTTTGGACACCTCCTTTTTAGCAAGGCTTAAACCAAATTTTTATCTGTGTTTTAAAAGGATACAGGCAGTGTGCATTCAGTTAAGGTTGATGCGAATGCTACGGTATTCAGTCTCACTAAGTACTCCCTGTATCCCTCATGTCACTCTCTACTTGCTCATGATTGTTTGTGTTTAAGACATCTAGTGTACAACACAACCGTTTACACTTGGTGTGGGTTCTTGAACTAACTGCTTTTTTTTTTAAATTATTATTGTTCTGCAGCTAGTTTTGGCAGTAATTTCAATATCTTGCAAGCTCCAACATTTTAAAGTGGTGTATATTTTATATCTATAAGTTTAAAATTAGTTATGTATCTATTTACAAACTGGATAACTTACATGATCAAAACAAGTAGTTATCTGGTACATATCATTTAAACCTCTTACTAATATTATTATTAGCATGGTATTGCGCTGTTCCGTGCGTTATTTCATCGACGTAGCACGTATTCTACACTGTTTGGCAGCACATGTCAGAATTATCAGCAGAAGATGACTAATGATTTTTACTGCACGTTAATACCTTAGCATTAGGGTTATAGAACTGTTTGAAGATTGCAAACGTTTTGTACTGCATTGTGTAGTTAATATCCCAGTATGGAGGCGCTGTTATGTGTAGGAGACTCTACGATCATGGAAACAATTAATTCATACCTACGTGAATGTAGTCTACTAGTGTTCTGTATGCCAGTTTATCGATGTATCATGTAGTTTCCACTGTGTTAGAGGAGTAGGCGAGAAAATTTCGAACTGGAGGAAGAAACTAATGACATAATATGGTTTACTATATTGTCTGGCTGACTTTCATATCAGTTAGAGACGTATTCTTGCCAAACTTAGGTGTGATAATATCATTGTTTACTTTGCAGATTCTCGTAGAGATGCACACTTTAACCTGATCATCATTATCATGTGTATTTTTCAATGAAATAGAAGAATTTCCTTTTCTTTACGTCTATGGTCAACAAACTTTTTTTCTAACAGATTACCGGTTTCGGTCTATAATGACCATCTTCAGATCTATTTCATAAAAGCAATGTCCTAGACCGAAACCGATAATCTGTTGGAAAAAAAGTTTGTGACCATAGAATTAAAGTAAAGGAAATTTATTCTACATTCGGATCACTGTTTTATTCGAGACAATGTCGCAGCTTGGGAAACAGAACCAGATTGGGTGACGTACTTTTATTAATTCAATATATGGTACAAAGATCGAACTATGCTCCATGATAACTTATTTCATTAATGCCAGTAAGCAAATCATGTGTAAATTCATAACTGAAGAAAATTAGATATGAAAATACTTAATCTGAAAGTCCATTTATCACGGCATAACTGTATATGGGTGTGGAGGGCCCATTTATCATGGGATATATATATATATATATATATATATATATATATATATATATAAATTATGATTTTGGTTGGGGTGGCTTGAAATATTGTGGGCTAGCATGAGACTTTTAATTAACTTATACCGCGATATCACTCGTACGGACATCGGATGCTCCGAAGTACGTACGATATAATATTTTTTAAACACAACGCGCGACTCACCGCCTTCTAATAAATAGTTTGCGTGAGCGCTGCTATTTAGAAAAGAAAATATGCAGTTTCTTTCGCAAGCTGTAATTATTATATGGGTCTCAGGGGCTGCTGGTTATTTATGTACCAAATGTCACAAAGCTTAACTGAGCTTACTGAATGGAACGATTTTCAATATTTCTTGTTCATTATTTGCAAGGCAAAACTGGAGAGAATCTCACCTGCCGTTAGGCGGCCAAAATGAAACATACTGAACTCATTCAGTGCTGTAGATTTTGGTGAATGAAATTTGTTACCACGCTTCTTAACTTTTAAATTAATGAAAGATCAAAATTGAGAAGTCTCTCGCATTTACATTTAGTAGTATGACATGAAATTTTAATTAAATAATACAGTCAGCCTAATGGCCGACTAAACGCTCCTAGGGGAGATGAGCTCCCTGCATTACGAAGTTCTCTAAAAAACTTTGTTAATGAAAATTAATGGTTGCGACCATGATAGGTGACTACTAAGTCAATTATACATACTTTCTACTAACAATTTCTATTATATTTTGCAAAAACTACAGAAAAACTTACATTAATTATCAGACAGCACTACAATGGTGGCCTACGGCTAAAGGAAACAAACCAGGAGAGCTCCTTCAATCAAAGCACTGTCTCTGATCTTCATGGCCTATGTTACACAGAGATTATACAAAAAAACAACTGTCTTTATTATTTTTTATACATCGCGCAGACGTACTTAGTCTTTAGATAATTTATGGTTCACACGTCGCACAACAAAAACTTCCTTTCCCTTTCTCCAAATGTCCATTTACGTGACGTACCGTCACACATTGCCTTTGTAAAGTTTGATATAGCAGCCGAACTTTTCTTGTGGAACAAAGCAGCTTAACCTAGAAGTGTCGTCATTTTGCCTTTGTATAAGCCGAGTGTATTTTTTTAGATCTTGTTTGCAGTGGTGCCACGAGTGTTTTGTGGTCAAGGTGATACATATTTAGAGAAATAACACAATTTCGTTTTGGTGCAATGTCTGAACTTTCGTTCGCGATGTGGAATGTGTAATAATACTTGAGTATTGCAATAAGCAACCTGGCGCATGTCTGTGCGTGTTTGTGTGGAAAGGTGAGGAGGTAGCGTAGCGGTTGGAGGGGGGGGGGGGGGGGGGCTGGGCGACAGAGTAGCTGAGGTATTTTAGATGTATAAATACTTCAGACTATGCTCTTTTCGTTACTTTTT
Source organism: Schistocerca serialis cubense (assembly GCF_023864345.2). Classification (NCBI taxonomy): domain Eukaryota; kingdom Metazoa; phylum Arthropoda; class Insecta; order Orthoptera; family Acrididae; genus Schistocerca; species Schistocerca serialis. The sequence goes on from NC_064638.1 coordinate 303,513,571, forward strand.
GGATAGATACTTTCCGAATATGACGAAAAAAGTTCATTTTTAGTACAGCCTCGATGGCTGCATTGGGACTTCACTGCGATCAGCTGTATCATTTTACTGGCCTGTAAATTACTGATTTCATAGTCTGTTTCATTCTAACAGTCACTGTCATTCTAAGACATAAGATGTTGCTTGATGAAATGCAAATGGTGACAGTGATAAGAGAGGCTTGGCTTTTCATATGACGATAACGTCATGGATATGTGACATGTGGTTTGTCATACGGTAGGTAAGTGGGGTATAACTTGCCGCTATTTTGAACTTCTTATTTTATTTCCAGTAACTGCAGTGGTATCTGATAGATTATATAATGGTAAGACAGAGATTTAGGAACCAGGTTTTAAATTGTAAGACATTTCCAGGGGCAGATGTGGACTCTGACCACAATCTATCAGTTATGAACTGTAGATTAAAACTGAAGAAACTGCAAGAAGGTGGGAATTTAAGGAGATGGGACCTGGATAAACTGAAAGAACCAGAGATTGTACAGAGTTTCAGGGAGAGCATAAGGGAACAATTGACAGGAATGGGGGAAAGAAATACAGTAGAAGAAGATGGGTAGCTTTGAGGGATGAAATAGTGAAGGCAGCAGAGGATCAAGTAAGTAAAAAGACGAGGGCTAGTAGAAACTCTTGGGTAACAGAAGAAATATTGAATTTAATTGATGAAAGGAGAAAATATAAAAATGCAGTAAATGAAGCAGGCAAAAAGGAATACAAACGTCTCAAAAATGATATAGACAGAAAGTGCAAAATACCTAAGCAGGGATGGCTAGAGAACAAATGTAAGGATTTAGAGGCTTATCTCACTAGGGTAAGATAGATACTGCCTACAGGAAAATTAAAGAGACCTTTGGAGAAAGGAGAACCACTTGCATGAATATCAAGAGCTCAGATGAAAACCCAGTTCTAAGCAAAGAAGGGAAAGCAGAAAGGTGGAAGGAGTATATAGAGGGCCTATATAAGGGCGATGTACTTGAGGAAAATATTATGGAAATGGAAGAGGATGTAGATGAAGATGAAATGGGGTATATGATATTGCGTGAAGAGTTTGACAGAGCACTGAAAGACCTGAGTCGAAACAAGGCCCCCGGGAGTAGAAAACATTCCATTAGAACTACTGGCAACCTTGGGAGAGCCAGTCCTGACAAAACTCTACCATCTGGTGAGCAAGATGTATGAGACAGGCGAAATATCCTGAGACTTCAAGAAGAATATAATAATCCCAATCCCAAAGAAAGCAGGTGTTGGCTGATGTGAAAATAACCGAACTATCAGTTTAATAAATCACAGCTGCAAAATACTAACGCGAATTCTTTACAGACGAATGGAAAAACTGATAGAAGCCGCCCTCGGGGAAGATCAGTTTGGATTCCGTAGAAATGTTGTAAAACGTTAGGCAATACTGACCCTACGACTTATCTTAGAAGAAAGATTAAGGAAAGACAAACCTACGTTTCTAGCATTTGTAGACTTAGAGAAAGCTTTTGACAATGTTGATTGGAATACTCTCTTTCAAATTCTGAAGGTGGCAGGGGTAAAATACAGAGATCGAAAGGCTATTTACAATTTGTACAGAAACCAGATGGCAGTTATAAGAGTCGAGGGGCATGAAAGGGAAGCAGTGGTTGGGAAGGGAGTGAGACAGGGTTGTGGCCTGTCCCCGATGTTATTCAATCTGTATATTCAGCAAGCAGTGAAGGAAACAAAAGAAAAGATCGGAGTAGGTATTAAAATCCATGGAGAAGAAATAAAAACTTTGAGGTTCGCCGATGACATTGTAATTCTGTCAGAGACAGCAAAGGTCTTGGAAGAGCAGTTGAACGGAATGGACAGTGTCTTGAAAGGAGGGTATAAGATGAACATCAACAAAAGCAAAACAAGGATAATGGAATGTAGTCGAATTAAGTCGGGTGGTGCTGAGGGAATTAGATTAGGTAATGAGACACTTAAAGTATTAAAGGAGTTTTGCTATTTGGGGAGCAAAATATCTGATGATGGTGGAAGTAGAGAGGATATAAAATGTAGACTGGCAATGGCAAGGAAAGCGTTTCTTAAGAAGAGAAATTTGTTAGCATCGAGTAGTGATTTAAGTGTCAGGAAGTCGTTTCTCAAAGTACGTATTTGTATGGAGTGTAACGTGGACGATAAATAGCTTAGACAAGAAGAGAATAGAAGCTTTAGAAATGTGGTGTTACAGAAGAATGCTGAAGATTAGATGGGTTGATCACATAACTAATGAGGAGGTATTGAATAGAATTGGGGAGAAGAGGAGCTTGTGGCACAACTTGACTAGAAGAAGGGATCTTTTGGTAGGACATGTTCTGAGACATCGAGGGATCACCAGTTTAGTATTGGAGGGCAGCGTGGAGGGTAAAAATCGTATAGGGAGACCAAGAGAGGAATACACTAAGCAGATTCAGAAGGATGTAGGTTGCAGTAGGTACTGGGAGATGAAGAAGCTTGCACAGGATAGAGTAGTATGGAGAGCTGCATCAAACCAGTCTCAGAACTGAAGACCACAACAACAACAACAACAACTGCGGTGGTGTAACATCAGCGCTGGCTAACAGTAAAAACTATGCTCCAGGTTCATCTGGATTTGCTAGTTTCGTTCATTTACTGGACACTTAACAACGCTGCTTTCGTGCGATCCTCTTGAGCCAGGTGTGATAGGTGGTCTTGTTTACAAGGTGTGCGCCGCGGCATGGGTGTACTGCCTGTTCCTGTCGGTGCCACCGCTGCTGGGCTGGAGCCGCTACATCCCAGAGGGCTTCCTCACCTCCTGCTCCTGGGACTACCTGACGCGCACGCCCGCCAACCGCGCCTACTACATCTACCTGCTTGCCTTCGGCTTCGTCCTGCCCGTTTCCGTCATTGCGTACTGCTACACCTTCATCCTGGCTGCAATACACGCTCACGGCCGCGAGATGAAGGGTGTAGAGTCAGCAGGTTAGTTATTTTGTCTTTTCTTATTTATTTCGGAGCATCACAGATTGTGACAATAAGGAATTTGAGATTTGAAACTTGAAAACTGAAGAGTGAGCTAATTCTTGGAGAAAGCTAGTTAAAAATACCCTAACATCTAAAAGTAACGAAAATGTACCTGTATTTTTAAAAAATTTTCAACAGATAGTCTTCCATCGTTTCATACGTTGCTAAAATATTATCAGGAGACATCAGGGCCATGCTATTTAAGATTCCTGGCAATGATCTCCGTTCAGTGAAGGCAAAGTTTCCGCAGTTACGGTTCAGTTGCAACTACTGATTGTCGATTAGGTCCGGTAGAACTACGAAATAACGGGGATATTGATTGCTACATTTCACGCACTCTTCCCAATACTCCCAGAGACTTTCTATGAGATTAAGCAGGGCAGTTGAGATGGCACAGAGTGTCCGACTGTTCATCAAACTAGGAACGTGTGTGTGCAGCCCACTGGTTACAGTTGTGCCATCTTATAAGTCGGGAGTCCAGCGCATACCAATCACGAAAACGTAGAACAAGGGTAAATCTTGCACACGTCGCCAAACATATCACACCAACCACTGGTCTGATTTACATCCACCAAACACTGGAGGTGAAATGCACCATTGGGTCTTTGGCATATACTATGATTCCTTTCTGCCTTTCCGTCACAATATTACACACAGTTCCACCTTACTGCGCTGATGTCATGTAATCGAATGATAAAGGTACATGAACTTCACTGTCGTGTTTCATGTTGACAATGGATGGTAAAATGACTGCCCAAACAAAAAGGAGGCTCTGCAGTTACGTGTAAAAAATTTTAACAACAATATTGCGTGTGGAACAGACATTGATACACCGATTCCAGCGCTTAGGAAGAGTGTGTTGAAACTCCTGGGTTGCTGACGGATCTAGTTTTCCATGATATCCTGCCCTTCCTTAGCACACATGAAACACTGACTTTTCTAGATTGTTTTAAGGGACCGAAGACATGCGAGTCACATGTGGCGATTCTACGGCTGAAAGGAGCTTGTGCCATTACCTCCCACCGAAATTTTTGAAAGTCGATGAGTAGAGGTGCTTCTCCGTCGAAAAAGAAACTTGCCGTCACTTTTCCGATATCGGTGACGGAGAGGAGGGCCAGAATGCCACCAGTCTATACTCATCCGTTTTGGGATAGGATCAAATTGGTGAAAAGCACGTTTCATCACACGCCACCATCTGTGCAATGAAACTTGTTCCTTGCACCACGTATCTCAGCAGGTATGTCAGGAGACACCCAATCTAACCTCTGATCCTCTGAAAGATGGTTACGCATTCAATGCCCATAACGAAGTTTCTCGTGTATTAAGTAATACACATTTCCTTTGCTTGTCGACGATTCAACAGCAATGTCGGGCATGGTGATATGACGATTCGTCCGTACGAGTTGCTCCACAAACGAAACTATGGCACCGGTGCTGATGGCGTGCATGTTCACGTCCATGGCGTGGCACATCCCCGATGTTTACATGTCCTGCCTCATAACACTGACACCATCAGCATTTTTGTGCACCATGTGAGACACCGCTTTCCGTAGAGCTTTTTCATCCCGCGATAAGTTCGTTAACGGTGCTCCATTTCTGTTTGAAGAAACTGGTGTAGTCTGTTTGTGCTGATCGAGAGGACTCCTACATGCAACAAACTGCTTAAACAATTAGCCAGAAAGGACGAAAACAGTGCGCATACATTAACTGCGCTTGGTCAGCTGGGAATACCTCCACATCATCTCTGGGTAAACACGTTCTGCATTGTGGGATTATGTACAACGCCACTAGAGCGGACGTCTGCTCTACAGTTGTGCACACCTCATATCAACTCTACACCATACACTGATGTCCAAATCTACCAGTGTTCAAGACGAACCTTTCTCCTGAAACATTGCAGGTTAACCTGCAAATGTTATCATTATGGATTTATGCAAGCAGCATGTTTTTTCTTCTAATCTTTTTTTTGGGTCATCAGACTTCTGTCTGGTTTGATGCGGCCCGCCACGAATTCCTTTCCTGTGCCAAACTCTTTATTTCAGAGTAGCACTTGCAACCTACTACGTCCTTAATTACTTGCTGCAGGTACTCCAATCTCTGTCTTCCGCTGGAGTTTTTACCCTCTACAGCTCTTTCCAGTAACACGGAAGTCGTTCTCTGATGTCTTAGCAGATGTCTTGTCATCCTGTCAAAAAGAAATGGTTCAAATGGCTCTGAGCACTATGGGACTCAACTGCTGTGGTCATCAGTCCCCTAGAACTTAGAACTACTTAAACCTAACTAACCTAAGGACATCACATACACCCATGCCCGAGGCAGGATTCGAACCTGCGACCGTAGCAACAGCGAGGCTCCGGACTGGAGCGCCTAGAACCGCACGGCCACCGCGGCCGGCCATCCTGTCCTTGTCAGTGTTTTCCACATATTCCTTTCCTCTCCAATACTGCGCAGAACCTCCTCATTCCTTACCTTTTCATTCCACCTATATTTGAACATTTATCTGTAGCATCATATCTCAAATGCTTCAATTCTCTTCCCAATCTCGTTCTCCCACAGTCCGTGTTTCTCCACCGTACAATGCTGTGCTCCAAACATACATTGTCAGAAAATTCTTCTTCAAATTAAGACCTATGTTTGATACCAGTAACCTTCACTTTAACAGGAATGCCCTTTTTGCCGGTGCTAGTCTGCTTTTTGATGTCCTCCCTGCCCCGTCCATTGTCGGTTATTTTGCTGCATAGATAATAAATGTCATTGACTTCATCTACAGTGTGACCATTAAGTTTCTCGCTGTTCTCATTTTGGCTACTTCTCATTACTTTAGTCTTTCTTCGATTTACTCTCAATTCATATTCTCCACTAACTACACTGTCCATTCCATTCAGCATATCGTGTAATTCCTTTCCACTTCCATTCAGGATAGCAATGTCATCAGCGAACCGTATCATTTATATCCTTTCACCTAGAGATTTAATCCCACTCCTGAACCTTTCTTTTACTTCCCTCATTTTTTCTTCGCTGTACGGATTGAACAGTAGGGGTGAAAGTCTACAGCCCAGCCTTTTTTTTTTTTTTGGTCATCAGTCTACTGACTGATGCGGCCCGCCACGAATTCCTTTCCTGTGCTAACCTCATCATCTCAGAGTAGCACTTGCAACCTACGTCCTCAATTATTTGCTTGACGTATTCCAATCTCTGTCTTCCTCTACAGTTTTTGCCCTCTACAGCTCCCTCTAGTACCATGGAAGTCATTCCCTCATGTCTTAGCAGATGTCCTATCATCCTGTCCCTTCTCCTTATCAGTGTTTTCCACATATTCCTTTCCTCTCCGATTCTGCGTAGAACCTCCTCATTCCTTACCTTATCAGTCCACCTAATTTTCAACATTCGTCTATAGCACCACATCTCAAATGCTTCGATTCTCTTCTGTTCCGGTTTTCCCACAGTCCAGGTTTCACTGCCATACAATGCTGTACTCCAGACGTACATCCTCAGAAACTTCTTCCTCAAATTAAGGCCGGTATTTGATGTTAGTAGACTTCTCTTGGCCAGAAATGCCTTTTTTGCCATAGCGAGTCTGCTTTTGATGTCCTCCTTGCTCCGTCCGTCATTGGTTATTTTACTGCGTAGGCAGCAGAATTCCTTAACTTCATTGACTTCGTGACCATCAATCCTAATGTTAAGTTTCTCGCTGTTCTCATTTCTACTACTTCTCATTACCTTCGTCTTTCTCCGATTTACTCTCAAACCATACTGTGTACTCATTAGACTGTTCATTCCGTTCAGCAGATCATTTAATTCTTCTTCACTTTCACTCAGGATAGCAATGTCATCAGCGAATCGTATCATTGACATACTTTCACCTTGTATTTTAATTCCACTCCTGAACCTTTCTTATTTCCATCATTGCTTCCTCGATGTACAGATTGAGGAGTAGGGGCGAAAGGCTACAGCTTTGTCTTACACCCTTCTTATTACGAGCACTTCGTTCTTGATCGTCCACTCTTATTATTCCCTCTTGGTTGTTGTACATATTGTATATGACCCGTCTCTCCCTACAGCTTACCCCTACTTTTTTCAGAATCTCGAACAGCTTGCACCATTTTATATTGTCGAACGCTTTTTCCAGGTCGACAAATCCTATGAAAGTGTCTTGATTTTTCTTTAGCCTTGCTTCCATCATTAGCCGTAACGTCAGAATTGCCTCTCTCGTCCCTTTACTTTTCCTAAAGCCAAACTGATCGTCACCTAGCGCATTCTCAATTTTCTTTTCCATTCTTCTGTATATTATTCTTGTAAGCAGCTTCGATGCATGAGCTGTTAAGCTGATTGTGCGATAATTCTCGCACTTGTCAGCTCTTGCCGTCTTCGGAATTGTGTGGATGATGCTTTTCCCAAAGTCAGATGGTATGTCGCCAGACTCATATATTCTACACACCAACGTGAATAGTCGTTTTGTTGCCACTTCCCCAAATGATTTTAGAAATTCTGATGGAATGTTATCCATCCCTTCTGCCTTATTTGACCGTAAGTCCTCCAAAGCTCTTTTAAATTCCGATTCTAATACTGGATCCCCTATCTCTTCTAAATCGACTCCTGTTTCTTCTTCTATCACATCAGACAAATCTTCACCCTCATAGAGGCTTTCAACGTATTCTTTCCACCTATCTGCTCTCTCCTCTGCATTTAACAGTGGAATTCCCGTTGCACTTTTAATGTTACCACCGTTGCTTTTAATGTCACCAAAGGTTGTTTTGACGTTCCTGTATGCTGAGTCTGTCCTTCCGTCAATCATATCTTTTTCGATGTCTTGACATTTTTCCTGCAGCAATTTCGTCTTAGCTTCCCTGCACTTCCTATTTATTTCAATCCTCAGCGACTTGTATTTTGTATTCCTGATTTTCCCGGAACATGTTTGTACTTCCTCCTTTCATCAATCAACTGAAGTATTTCTTCTGTTACCCATGGTTTCTTCGCACCTACCTTCTTTGTCCCTATGTTTTCCTTCCCAACTTCTGTGATGGCCCTTTTTAGAGATGTCCATTCCTCTTAAACTGTACTGCCTACTGCGCTATTCCTTATTGCTGTATCTATAGCGTTAGAGAACTTCAAACGTATCTCGTCATTTGTATCTCGTCTCGTACCTTAGTACTTCCGTATCCCACTTCTTTGCGTATTGATTCTTCCTGACTAATGTCTTGAACTTCAGTCTACTCTTCATCACTACTATATTGTGATCTGAGTCTATATCTGCTCCTGGGTACGCCTTACAATCCAGTATCTGATTTCGGAATCTCTGTCTCGCCATGATGTAATCTAATTGAAATATTCCCATATCTCCCGGCCTTTTCCAAGTATACCTCCTCCTCTTGTGATTCGCTATTAGTAGCTGCAACTTGTTACAGAACTCAATTAGTCTTTCTCCTCTTTCATTCCTTGTCCCAAGCCCATATTCTCCTGTAACCTTTTCTTCTACTCCTTCCCCTACAACTGCATTCCAGTCGCCCATGAATGTTAGATTTTCGTCCCCCTTTACATACTGCATTACCCTTTCAATATCTTCATACACTTTCTCTATCTGTTCATCTTCAGCTTGCGACGTCGCCATGTATACCTGAACTATCGTTTTCGGTGTTGGTCTGCTGTCGATTCTGATTAGAACAACCCGGTCACTGAACAGTTCACAGTAACACACCCTCTGCCCTACCTTCCTATTCATAACGAATCCTACACCTGTTATACCAATTTCTGCTGCTGCTGATATTACCCGATACTCATCTGACCAGAAATCTTTGTCTTCCTTCCACTTCACTGACCCCTACTATATCTAGATTGAGCCTTTGCATTTCCCTTTTCAGATTTTCTAGTTTCCCTACCACGTTCAAGCTTCTGATATTCCACGCCCCGACTCGTAGAACGTTATCCTTTCGTTGATTATTCAATCTTTTTCTCATGGTAACCTCCCCCTTGGCAGTCCCCTCCCGGAGATCCGAATGGAGGACTATTCCGGAATCTTTTGCCAATGGAGAGATCATCATGAGACTTCTTCAATTACAGAGCACATGTCCTGTGGATACACGTTACGTGTCTTTAATGCAGTGGTTTCCATTGCCTTCTGCATCCTCATGTCGATCATTGCTGATTCTTCCGCCTTTAGGGGCAATTTCCCACCCCTAGGACAAGATAGTGCCCTGAATCTCTATCTGCTCCTCCTCCCTGTCTTACACCCTTTTTAATCCGGGCAATTCGCTCTTGGACGTCCACTCTTATTATTACCTCTTGGCTCTCTCTCTCTACAGCTTACCCCTATTTTTCTCGGAATTTATAACATCTTGCACCATTTTACACTGTCGAACGCTTTTTCCAGTTCGACAAATCCTATGAACAAGTCTTAATTTTCCTTTAGTCTTGCTTCAAACATTATCTACCGCAACGTTAGATATTGCATCACTGGTGCCCTTACTTTTCTTAAAGTCAAACTGGTCGTCATCTGGCATATTCTGAGTTTTCTAATCTATTCTTCTGTACATTATTCTTGTCAGCAACTTGGATGATTGTGTGATAATTCTCGCTCTTGTCAGCTCTAGCAGTGTTCGGAAGGTGTGCATGACATTTTTCCGAAAGTCAAATGGTATGTCACCAGACTCATAGATTTCACACATCAACGTGAATAGTGACAGCCCCTATGTTTTGTAGGCTGTAAAAATAATCTGCTCCTAAGTGTTTCAATGTAGTCCTGCAGGTACAACGTTCGATCAACCATAGAGTCAGGGTTTTCCTCGTCCCTTCTACATTTACATCTACTTAAATACTTCGCAAGCCATCGTGTGGTGCGTACCCTGTACCACTACTTGTTATTGCCTTTCCTGTTCCATTCGCAAATAAATCGATGAGAAAACGACTGTCTGTTTGCCTCCGTATGAGCCCCATTTACGTGTTGTTCGAAACTATCGGTAACAAATCTAGCAGTCCGCTTCTAAATTGCTTCGATGCATTTCTTCAGTCTGACTTGGTACGGATCCCAAACGCACGAGAACTACTCAAGAATAAATCGCACCAGGTTAACCACTCTTTTCTAGAATTCTCCCATTTAACTGAAGTCGACTGTTTGCCTTCTCTACGACGGTTCCCACATGCTCGTTCCAGCTCATATCGATTTGCATGCCCAGATATTCAAACAACTTGGCTATGTCAAGCAGGAGACTATTAATACTGTATCCAAACGCTCCAGGTTTGATTTTCCTACGCATCCGCATGAACTTACATTTTTACGTGATGTCCATTGCCTCACTCCACAAAGAATTCCTTGAAAAACAGTCCGCTAATCAGTATCCTGGTAAAGGAAGCCTCTGAGTTGTCAGATTATTTAAACGGTGCTCCGATATACCAATAATTTCGGAGTCTACATCTACAAGCAGTTCACTATCTCTATCGCTAATAACTCTTACATTTTGATGCAACAATTCTGCTATGCGAACTACCTTGTAGTAGAACTTTCTTCTTTCCGTTGTAATTTGCAACTGACTTCGGCTCCCTAACTGCTGAGGACTGCTGCATGTTTCCTACACCAGGGTCTTCTCCACTCATCTCGGAAGGTTGGTAGAATCTATTGGCTGTACGCAAAGTACAACTGAATGTTTCCTCCTCCCAGCTGCCTCCTTACAAACCGTCAGTTCACATTCCCCATCACAACTCAACTAT